>NC_086447.1:435903351-436163351 GCF_028390025.1 Pseudophryne corroboree | reverse complement strand
CACAAAAGCCGGCACCTGCCACCCAGGTAATGAATTAACAGACGCAGGGCCGCTGACGAAGCAAGCAACAGCGGTTTCCAACTGCCCGCCCCCTTCCTCACGATGTCCCGCGCGGCTGATACAGACACTCGCAGGCATCTCATTGGACAGCCGCCGGCATTCTGCCACTGCTCTGTGGCGCTGTCTGTATGACGGCTGTCAGAGATTTAGCGGCTGACGGCTGTAGCGCTGCAGATCGGAACAACAGGACCGATTTGTGGTGGATGACGGGGGGCCCTGTCAGGGAGGGGGGCCCGGGGTACTTACCCCCTGGGCCCCCCCCCTTAATCCGGCTCTGTATTGGCTCAGCGGTACATAGTGCGGCGCTGTGAGGGGTGCCCTGAGCCAGCGCCTACACCCTACACTGACCTCTTAGCCTGTCAGGGTCCCAGGATCGCTGCCAGCACAATTCCTCAGGCCAGTATAATCTCCAGAAGAGTGGGAAGACAGCACCATTAAGGGGGTGGAGCTTCTCCTCAGAGTGCTCCCAGCAGCGTTCAGCGCCATTTTCCTTCCTCCCAGTGAAGAACAATCCCTCCGTATCAACTCCAGCTATCTCTTACGGTACCAGGGGGTTGTAGGGGGGGGGGGGGGGGAGGCTGTGTACAGACTGTGTAACCTATTAAGGTGCACAGTCAGCACTGGTTGGGGTCTCCCTATACCTTGAAAGCGCTGTGTGTGGGTTGGCTCCAATCTCTGTGTCTCTCTTGCCATTCTTGGGGGTGAAACTCTGTCTATCCTCCCCTGTGTGTGTGTGGAGTGGCTGGGGTCTCCATTTTGCTATGTCCAGGGACATGTGTCATATGCTGCAGAGGATATGTCCTCTTAGGATGATCTCATTCCATGTAATCAGGATTGCACTGGTTTAGCGCACATACCAGCAAGGGAGCCTGAATGGTTATCCTCTATCAAATCTATGATTTCTCAGATTTCTAGTAGGGTTGCACAGAATGAATCTGCAACTCAGGTTTTACAGAACTCTATGGCAGTTTGGTCCGGTTCTGTTACCTCAGAGGCCCCCCTCAGTAGGTTCCCACAAACGTGCTCTTGCCCAGATTATGCAAGATGACACGGATACCGATTCTGACACAGCAGACGGTGATGGGGATGTGTTCAGGGGGGCCGCATCTCTTGCTAAAGGGGTGCAGTTGATGATAGAGGCTATTAGGGATGTGTTAAATATTGCTGATACAACACCTGAGAAGGTTGAGGAGGCTTACTTCACTGACAATAAGAAAGCCTCACTAACCTTCCCTGCGTCCAAAGAATTAAATGCTATTTTTGAGAAAGCATGGGAAAGGAAAAAATGGGAAAACCCACCCATAGTGGACGCGTCTGTATCCAGATTCTCGAAAAAGGTGGTTTTACCTGTCACACGATCTACCGCCTTAAAGGAGCCGGCTGATAGCAAAATTGATATTACGCTCAAATCCATATACACGGCTCCAGGGGCGATTCTACGTCCCACTATTGCCTGTGCATGGATTTCCAAAGCTATAGTAAAGTGGACAGGCATGCAGGGCCATCTTAAAAGCAGTGTGGGCCGCTGGGCACACAAATGCACTGGGCCCCCTACCCATCCTCCAGTGGTAGGGGTGAGGGGTGCTATCAGCTTTGATGTCCAACGGGCGGTAGTGGCTGTTCTATCTTCCGCTCAGCATGTAGGACATGGAGCAGTAATTTCTGCTAATTACTACTTTACTGCACAGATGGGGTCAGAGGGAGAACACTAAACTGTAAAAGTGGGCATTGGGCTGAATGAAGGGGCCCTGGTACATGACTTCCAGGGTGGTAGGGGGTGTTTAATACATAGGGGAGTGGTGGATAGTGGAGTGGGATTAATAATCATAATTTTCTGGTTGGATTGCAGCTTGCTTGACTGCACATATCCCAAGTTCCTGAAAATAGATTTTTAGCTTTGAATGGTATAAAAAAAACTAGAGTCCCACCTTTCAGGAGGTACAGAGACTTGGGGATCAGAGTTCTGGAGCCAGAGCAATCCACCAATGAAAATATAAAACTGCATACCAGGCGTGTGGAGCTGGAGTAGGGACCAGCTGCTGGAAGGCTGATATATCTTGTTCTGGGCATAGCAGAAACAAGCTGTCAGTGTCCACCAAAAGGAGAGAGTCACAGCTTTTGGAGTATATACTCAGAAAAACTCTAAGTAAGACAGAACCTGAGAAATCTGGCTGGAAAGAGCAATTAACAGGCTTGGATGGGGACCACTGCTTTGAAGTAGGATATCTCCAGTTCCCCAGGGACGATTTTCAAAAATCTGGTACAGCTGGAAAGAGGGGACCCTCAGCTATCAGCCTAGGGCCTTTATGCTCCTGGGGCCCTTGGGCAAGTGGCCATTGAGCCCATACGAAAAGACGGCCCTGCAGGCACGTTACTTGAGGATTTGGATACAAGGGATAAAAGTGATGTTGAATTGTTTTTACGTAACATTCAGGATTCTGCAGGATTTATGGTGGAATCCATGAAAGACCTGGGTTCCATGGCTGCAGGGATATCTTCCATGTCTGTCTCAGCTCGTAGGGGACTTTGGCTGCACCAGTGGTCTGCCGACGCGGAATCCGGAACAGGTGTGGAGACCCTACCCTACACAGGTCAGGCTCTCTTTTGGGAAGCATTAGATGCGTGGATCTCCACGGCTACAGCGGGTAAGTCACCTTTTCTTCCCTCAGCTGCACCTGCTACGAAGAAACCTTTTTCTTCAGCTGCATCACAGTCCTTTCGGGTTGCTAAAACAAGAAAGGCCAAACCGTCCAACACCTTCTTTAGAGGAGGTCGACCGAAATCCAAGAAAATTCCTGCTGCGGGTACCCATGAACAGAAGCCTGTTTCAGGTACGCCAAAGTCCTCAGCATGATGGTGGACCGTGCGGCCTGGATGTAGGGCCGGTGGGGCAAGACTCAGACATTTCAGTCACATCTGGGTGTCATCCGGCCTGGATGCTTGGGTACAAGATATTGTGTCCTAGGGGTACCGGCTGGAATTTCAAGATCTTCCTCCTCACCGGTTCTTCAAATCAGTCTTGCCAGCTTTGCTGGCAGACAGGGCTATCCTACAGGGAGCCATCCAGAAGTTGGTGGAGGCACAGGTTATTGTACCAGTTCCTCCCCAGATGCAAATCAAGGGTTACTATTTGAACCTTTTTGTGGTACCGAAACCAGATGGTTCGGTCAGGCCCATTCTGAACTTAAAATCACTAAACCCCTTTCTGAGGGAGTTCAAGTTCAAAATGGAGTCTATAAGGGCGGTGATATCAGGTCTGGAGGAGGAGGAATTCCTGGTATCCCTGGATATCAAGGATGCATACCTCCACATTCCAATTTGGCCGCCGCATCAAGCTTATCTCCGTTTCGCACTGTTGGACTGTCATTTTCAATTCCAGGCCCTGCCATTCGGCCTCTCCACAGCACCGAGGGTATTCCCCAAGGTGATAGCGGAAATTATGTTTCTCCTCCGCAGACAGGGGGTGAACATAAGTCCATATCTGGACGATCTGCTGATAAAGGCATCGTCCAAGGAGAAGCTGTTACGGTCCATAGCTCTCACGACCCAGCTTCTCAGGGAACATGGTTGGATCCTGTATCATCCAAAATCACATTTGGAACCAACCTGAAGGTTGTCTTTTCTGAGAATGATCCTCGACACGGAAGTGCAGAGGGTGTTTCTTCCAGAGGAAAAAGTGTTGGTAATACAAACAATGGTCCGGGATGTCCTGAAGCCAGCCCGGGTGTCGGTTCATCAGTGCATTCGCCTTCTGGGGAAGATGGTGGCCTCTTACGTGGCTCTGCAGTACGGGAGATTTCATGCTCGGACCTTCCAACTGGATCTCCTGGACAAATGGTCTGGATCTCATCTTCACATGCACCAGAGAATACGTCTGTCGCCAAAGGCCAGGATCTCACTCCTCTGGTGGCTGCAATTACCGCACCTTCTGGAGAGCCGCAGGTTCGGGATTCAGGACTGGATCCTTCTGACCACGGATGCAAGTCTCCGGGGCTGGGGCGCAGTCACTCAAGTGGAAACCTTCCAAGGAAGGTGGTCAAGTCTGGTAGCCGGCCTGCCGATAAACATTCTGGAACTAAGAGCCATCTACAACAGTCTCCTCCAAGCGGCCCATCTTCTGAGAAATCGGGCCATTCAAGTGCAGTCGGACAATGTAACGACAGTGGCTTACATAAACCGACAGGGCGGAACGAAGAGCACAGCTGCAATGTCAGAGGTAACAAGAATCATCCTCTGGGCGGAAAAACACGTGTTGGCACTATCAGCAATCTTCATTCCAGGAGTAGACAACTGGGAAGCGGACTTCCTCAGCAGACACGATCTCCATCCAGGAGAGTGGGGTTTCCATTCGGAGGTGTTCAAGGAGGTAACAGATCTTTGGGGCGTACCCAAAATAGACATGATGGCCTCTCGTCTCAACAAGAAGCTTCAGCGATATTGTTCCAGGTCGAGGGACCCTCAAGCAGTGGTGGTGGACGCCCTAGTGACTCCGTGGGTGTTCCACTCGGTATGCGTGTTTCCTTCACTTCCACTTATTCCAAGAGTTCTAAAACTCATAAGGAGAACAAGAGTTCTGGCAATCCTCATTGCTCTGGACTGGCCAAGAAGGGCTTGGTATGCGGATCTTCTGGATCTACTGCTAGAAGAGCCGAGGCCTCTTCCTCTTCGGGAGGACCTGCTGCAGCAGGAGCCGTTCACTTATCAAGACTTACTGCGGCTGCGTTTGATGGCATGGAGGTTGAATGCCAGAAAGGGCATTCCAAACAAAGTCATTCCTACCCTGATACAGGCTAGGAAAGGAGTAATGTCTAAACATTACCATCGTATTTGGAAAAAATATGTATCTTGGTGTGAATCCAAGACATTTCCTACGGTGGAGTTTCAACTGGTATGGTTTCTCCTCTTCCTGCAAGCAGGTGTGGATATGGGCCTGAGGTTGGAATCCATAAAGGTCCAGATTTCAGCCCTATCCATTTTCTTCCAGAAACAATTGGCGGCCCTCCCTGAGGTTATTACTTTTTTGAAGGGAGTTCTGCACATCCAGCCTCCCTTTGTGCCGCCTACGGCACCCTGGGAACTTAATGTGGTGTTACAGTTCCTCAAGTCGGACTGGTTTGAGCCTCTACAGGAGGTTGAGATCAAGATTCTCACGTGGAAGGCTGTCACTTTGTTGGCCTTGGCTTCTGCTAGACATGTGTGTTGGAGTTGGGGGCTTTGTCATGTAAAAGCCCATACTTGATCTTCCATGAAGATAGAGCTGAGCTCCGGACACGTCCGCAGTTCCTTCCGAAGGTTGTGTCGGCATTTCATATCAACCAACCTATTGTGGTGCCAGTTGCTACTGACTCCTCAATTTCATCAAAGTCCTTGGATGTTGTAAGGGCTCTCTGAAGAGGTCTGCTCGTCACAGAAAATCGGACTCTCTGTTTATCCTGTATGATCGGGTAGGTAAAAGGTCGCACTGACACCCTCTAATCCGATTATAATTTTTTATTATTGCATATTTGTCCTTTCCCCTTTATTCAATATTGTAGTTATATACCTTTAAGGTCTTGGGAGGTGCTCCTGGGAATTTGCTTAATATAAGATACTGGAAGAAAAAAGATATTCCCTATTGTTGGACTAATATATCCTCTTATAGTCAAATACCCTAAGGTAGATGGCCAAAAATACTATCTGTGAAACAATAATAATTACTTACCACATATATTCCATCACACAGTGATATAATATTGATTTAGGAATAGAAACATATTGAGAACACTCCCTGAAGCGGCCATCGTGTATTGACATTGGACACTATGAGACACTTTCAGTGCACTTAGCTACATCGTCCACCATTTTATCCTTCATAAATAAGGGTGCAATATGAGCAAGTGATGCGCGAACTGCAAGCACACAGTTAAATAAGGATATTGGTGGTACTACTAAACTATTGATAGTAGATGTTCACTTGTAACACAAATGTATCAGTGAAAGACACTCAGCAGCTGACATTGCAACAAATATTGAAGCATTGTTGAAGGATAAGAGAGACAGTGAATCAAGAACTTAACACAGTGACAAAGCTTTTTAAATTCACTTTAATATTATTTTCACAATCATTACACTTGCACTATATTTCGCTTGTGTTTTAATGATAACAATAAAAGTTATATTTTAGTATTTTTGGCCATCTACCTTAGGGTATATGACTAAAAGAGGATATATTAGTCCGTGTGTGCCCACAATAGGGAATATCTTTTTTTCTTCCAGTTTCCTATGTCCTGTATGATCCCAAGAAACTTGGGTGTCCTGCTTCTAAGCAGACAATCTCTCGCTGGAACAGGTTCACTATCCAGCATGCGTATTCTACGGCAGGCTTGCCATGTCCAAAATCTGTTAAGGCCCACTCTACTCATAAGGTGGGTTCTTCCTGGGCGGCTGCCCCGGGGTGTCTCGGCTTTACAGCTTTGCCGAGCGGCTACTTGGTCTGGGACGAATACGTTTGCAAAGTTCTACAAGGTCGATAGTTTGGCCTCTGAGGACCTGAAGTTTGGTCAATCAGTTCTGCAGGAGCCTCCGCGCTCTCCCTCCCATTCTGGGAGCTTTGGTACATCCCCATGGTACTAATGTGGACCCCAGCATCCTCTAGGACGTAAGAGAAAATAGTATTTTAATTACCTACCGGTAAATCCTTTTCTAGTAGTCCATAGAGGATGTCGGGCACCCGCCCAGCGCTTCGTGATCCTGCAGTGGTTACTTGATTCAGTACTGCTTTGTTCTTAGTAAGTACTGTTTAGTTACTTGGTAAGTAATATTGTTTAGCCTTTGCTGATGTTTCAAGCTAGTTAGCTTGCTTTGCCTTGTGTGTGAGCTGGTGTGAATCTCACCACTATCTGTGTAAAATCCTTCTCTCGAAGATGTCTGTCTCCTCGGTCACAGTTTCTAGACTGGTAGGAGGCGAGCGAAGCAGAATGGAGCGAGCCACCATGCCCGAAGCATGGAAAGCAAAGCAAGCCCGTGAGGGTACATTTGGGCTCCCATGTTCGGACCTTGCCCCCCCCTGTTGTCGCGTGTCACGTGCTTCTGACGTCAGGGGTCCTTTAGCCTTGTAGAATTTAGTCCTAACCCTTCCCTGAATCCCAAGTGGCGGCCACCAACACTAGCAGCCGAGGCAGTCACAGTGCACACTCACAGAGGAGGAGCCAGCCAGGAAGAACTAGAGGAGGTATGGGTTGGGTCTCCCATTTGGTCAGACCATCCCCATCTTCCCTCCCTCATCATGATGCCGGAGTCCGGACTCACTGACAATGACGAAATTAAACTTTTACAATCCACAGTTGTTGCTTTTTTACAAGTGAGCACCCCCTGGGCTCAAGCTAGGTTGCCCTAGACCAGTGGTTCTCAAATTCATCCTCAGAACCCCAAACAGCTCACATTTTCCAGGTTGCCTAGCAGGCACACAGGTGTATTCATTACTCACACATATGAAAAGATCCACATGTACAGCTAATGATTTCAGTTGTGATTTTGTGAGGAGAACTGGAAAACAGTTTGATGTTCTGAGGACCGAGTTTGGAAACCTATGCCCTAGAAGAATGCTTAGGCCACTTATGCCCAGGGCTAGCCCTGATTACCACCCATTCCATAATCTGGCGTGGTTGCGTGAGATGTGTCGCCTCCCCCTGTTCTCTCCACCTCCCAGCTAGCAGTGAGTCATGGGTGAATACATATATATTTATCACGGTAAAGTTTTTTTTTAGCTGTATAAAACTATTCGGTTGTTTTTTTGTTTGTTTTTTTAAAATGTCACCAAATTGTTGCTTTTGTAGATTATCAAATTATGTTATTAGAGCTATTTAACCCTTATTCTGTATCCTTTTATTAACAAAGCTGCATTTTGTTTTATTTTTTATTTTTTAAATCAGCAATTTTGGGGACATTTTTGGAAAAAATTATAGTTACAGTAGTAAGTGGTTAATGAAAACTTAATCGAAGAGTCTGTCAACTACCAGACTTAATCAATATGCATGGACCCATGCATTCTTGTAATATTGCGTAAATGTCACTGAGGCAGAGTGACAGCCTTGCCTATTTGAGGACAGAGTTAACTTCTTTGTATTTTGGTGGTGACTCCACCCCTTCCCCATATTTGGTTAATTGATGGACTATTTAGGCCTGGCAATTAAATTCTGTGTGTTATGTGTTAGAGGAAAGACCTATACCTGTGACCCTCACCTCCTTGTGGTATGCTAAGCTGTGACACTGCTATGCTGTAATACTACTATGCTGCAATACTACTCATTCTGTAACACTGCCATGCTGCTGTTGAAAAATTACTGTGCTGCTGTGTCCATTAAAACTGACATATCACACAAAAAAACATCTAGTCATCAAGTGGATGAATATTATCAGTAGTGGCAAAGTCCACTCTTCAGCTGGTGTGAAAATGATGTTATCACTGCAGGTTTGAGACAGCCGTGAGGCCACCTAACGAACTCAGGGCGCATTTTAAGACTGTGGGGGCAGATGTTCAGTAACAAGCCTTAGAGAGAGATAAAGTGGAGAAGTTGCCCAAATCAGTCAATACATTTCTATAATGTATCTAGCATAGTTAGTGACAATTAGTAGCTGATTGGTTACTTTAGGCAATTTCTCCAAAGCTTGATACATCTCCCCCTATGAATTAATGCCTCTCAGTTTTGCTAACTGCTTGTAATGGAGAATTGTTGACAATGGCCATCAATGAGCCCAGATGATGGATGGAGCATAGAAAATATGTAGACCATGATAGATTGATTGATGTTCCCCCACTCTATCATAGAGCTTCAATGATACTTATCTCAGAAAAAAAATAATTGTATAATATTTTGTGTATAATATAAATATCTGTAAATTTGCATGTGTTTTCACAATAGCAGCTATAGCACACAAGTATGTCAGTAATTTTATTGGCTCTTTTACCTGTAGCATTGAATAGGAATGTTATTATGTGTACTGCTTTGTCTTATAAATGTCAATCTTACATTGCAGGCACAGCAGCGGTTGCAGTAGCTGGACTTCTCGCAGCTCTACGCCTAACAAAGAATAAATTGTCTGACCACACAGTACTATTCCAAGGAGCAGGGGAGGTAAACTAACTTTTTGATAACGTTATAAAAGACTTTATAATTTTTAATTGTGAATGGCAGATACTTTTCCGCAGACTAATGGCCACATCTGCTACTTGGGCATCATCCTTGACTCCTCCCTCTCAGTCGCGACCCACATCCAGTCTTTCTCATAATCTTGGCAATAGCTCTAGAATCAGACCCTTTTTCACCATGAATGCCTCCAAAACTTTCATCTATTCACTTGTCATCTCTTAATGGACCACTGCAACCTCCTCCTATCTAGCCTTCTTCTGAATTACTTCTTACCACTTCAGTCCATACTTACAGTAGGTGCATCAACTTTCATTCAAACTGCATTACTGGCAGTTTGAATCCACTACAGTTTTAACTCCTGACCCTCACATATTGTATCACTCTACTCCCTTAATTGCTTCACTCGCTCCTCCACAATTCCTCCCACCTTCTCCACTCATCACCAGGATTTAAATGTAATTTTAGTCTTAGTCGCTTACTTCAAATTGTAGTTTATTTAAAGTCACATTTTAGTCTCTTTTTTTTTTGCTTTGTTTTAGTCAAGATTCAGTCAGTGGACGTCAGTTTTTATTTTAGTCTAAGTTTAGTCAATGTTTTGTCAATACGTTTGCAAACAGTTTGATGATACTGTAATGGATTTTGCTGAAGTACATGTATTTAATGATACTCTAATGGATTTTGCTGAAGAAGATGTATCATGAGAAGTTTGCACAATTGTAACTATGGGGCAGATTTGATGATACTGTAATGGATTTTGCTGAAGAACATGTATTTAATGATACTGTAATGGATTTTGCTGAAGAAGATGTATCATGAGAAATTTGCACACTTATAACCATGGGGCATATTTAGCCTGGAGACAGCATAAGGAAGTGATAAACCAGTGATAAGTGCAAGGTGATAAACGCACCAGCCAATCAGCTCCTAACTGTTCATTTACATATTGGAGCTGATTGGCTGGTGTGTTTATAACCTTGCACTTATCACTGGTTTATCACTACCTTAAGCCTTCTCTAGATTAATACATCTGCCCCTATGTGTTTTGTAATCTAGGCTCAGTAGACTGAGAATGTGTTACATACTGAGTCTGACTTACCATAGTACTCCCATGCATATCATATACAAATTTATGCCTTAAGTTTGTTAGAGCAAACACGTGCAAAATACAATCATATTTTCTTCACAGCAGGTCATATTTATTTTCTGCAAATATGTAGAACACATAATTGTTCTTTAAAAATGTTAAACCCTACTTCAAGTGTTAATTTTGACAAGGATTTTAAATTTAGGTTTAGGGGCCGATTTATCACTATCCGCATCTAAGGATGCTGACGTGATGTAATAAAATCGACCCAATCCGCAGTGCGATAATTGATTACATTACATAAATGTATCAAAATTATCACATGCAGGGCCAGAGCCTGGGAAAAAGCTCTGTCCCTGCAATGCCACTGTGCAGCCTTATCGAGGTATTTTTCATAAACGATAACCAGAATATGTGCTGTGCATGCGCCGCAATCCCCCCTCCCCCCCCCCCCCCAAGACGATTCACGCGCACCCTCCCACCACCACCACTGATCAGGATCGCCTACCCAGAGATCTTTGATCGGTGCCCCTGGAGGGCTGGCAGTGGAGCGGACACTTTTCAGCTTCACTTTACTGCCCGGGGGTCACAGGAGCGGCAGGGAGCCCCAATGATCGGCAGCCCTCACCAGAGCACCGATCACTGGTCCCTGGGTAGGTAAGTATGATTTTTTTTATTTTTTACATTTTTTTTGTCTCTGTGATCAGCTTGCGTGTCCATCGGACATAGCTGATCACACTGCCGGGTCCCTGTACAGTTTTCTCTGCCTACGGGCAAAGAATGCTGTGCAGGAGGCAGGATATCGCAGTGAGCCCTCTGATAATGCTGTCTCGGGACAGCGTTATTATCACAGGGCTCACTGCGGCATTGTTTTACATATTAGTTTTTATTTTTTATTTTGTCAGATCGCATTTCCCCTTATAAGTATGGAATGCGATCTTGTTACTAAAAAAAAAAGTTAATTAAAGGGTTTGGATCAGTTTTTCACGAAAATTGATCCAAAAGCCCTTTAATACTTTCAGGTGATACTAAAATAATGTGAAATGGGTGTGAAAACACACTTTTTCACATAATTTTAGGGGGGAAAAAGTTAGTAAATCTGCCCCTTAGCCTTAGTTGCTTTTTTTGCTTTGTTTTAGTCAAGATTTAGTCAGTGGATATCAGTATTGATTTTAGTCTAATTTTAGTAATAAAACTGTTGCCAACAATTACTTTTAGTAAAAATGTTTGTCAACAACATTCAGAGGTGTAGCTAGGTGCCATGGTGCCCGGAGCAAGGGTATCTTTTGTCGCCCCCTCCCCTGTAATGAATTGGGGGCCTAACCAACATGTGGTGGTATGTTTCATGTAACAGAAAGAATATTTAAAAATCCTAAATTGGTGACAGGGCCAGTCAGGAGCTTGCTGGGCAAGGTGCCATTTGACCCCTCACCCCCACCCCCGGGCCACTGCAATTTAAGTGTTCCAGAGCCATTATTCCATTGCATTTTCTGTGAAAAGCTGCGCCACTTGCTTGAGTCTGCCCCCCAGGCTGAAAGTTGCCAGCCAGCCCCTGGGTCCAGTTCTAGACCTTGTGGAGCTCAGGGCAAAA
The DNA here is from genome assembly GCF_028390025.1 of Pseudophryne corroboree. Lineage (NCBI taxonomy): Eukaryota > Metazoa > Chordata > Amphibia > Anura > Myobatrachidae > Pseudophryne > Pseudophryne corroboree. The sequence continues at coordinate 436,151,488 of NC_086447.1, read as the reverse complement.
GTTTCCTTTGGGTTCCCCCAATGTTTAAAATAGAGTCAGTGCGTGACGAAGACTTGCAACAACAATATAGGGGCATGGCTTCATTGGGAAAGTGCGTGGCCACATGGCTTCATTGGGAAAGTGCGGTGGTATTACTTGTTCTCTCAGCAATATCTCAGTATAGCAATAACAGTTTAAAATAGTGAAGAAGAAAAAAAAAGAGATATTTTTACAGGTTGAGTATCCCATATCCAAATATTCCGAAATACGGACTTTTTTGAGTGAGACTGAGATAGTGAAACCTTTGTTTTCTGATGGCTCAACGTACACAAACTTTGTTTAATACACAAAGTTATTAAAATTATTACCGTATTTTTCGGACCATAAGACGCACTTTTTCTCCCCAAAAATGTGGGGGAAAAAGTATGTGCGTCTTATGGAGCGAATAAGAGCAGATGCAGATGGAGTTCGCGTGTAGCGGCGGGTCCTGGATGCTGCTGCTGCTGCTGAGCCGTCATCAGCAGAGCGCGGCGCATCTCAGAGCCCAGCAGCAGAGCCCGGCATCTACCCCACACCTCCTCCCTCCTCAGGAGTTTCCCTGCAGGCAGCGTTAGCTGAGTGCCTGGACATGGGGGAACCGGCGGGTCCTGGATGCTGCTGCTGCTGCTGCGCCGTCATCAGCAGAGCGCGACGCATCTCAGAGCCCAGCAGCAGAGCCCGGCATCTACCCCACACCTCCTTGGTCCTCAGGAGTGCACCCGGGGCAAGCGTTAGCTGAGAGCCTGGACGCGGGGAACCACTGGTACTGTCTACAATATATGTGTGTGTGTGTGTGTGTGTGTGTGTGTGTGTCTGTGTATGCTGGCTCTGATGTGTGTGTGTGTGTGTCTGTGTGTCTGTGTATGTGTATGCTGGCTCTGATGTGTGTGTGTGTGTGTGTGTGTGTGTGTGTGTGTGTGTGTGTGTGTGTGTATGTCTGTGTGTATGCTGGCTCTTTTTTTTCCAGTTTACTTACTCTAAAAACTAGGTGCGTCTTATGGTCCGAAAAATACGGTATATTAAATGACCTTCAGGCTGTGTGTGTATAAGGTGTATATGAATCATAAATGAATTGTGGGAATGTAGACACACTTTGTTTAATACAGAAAGTTATAAAAAATATTGTCTAAAATGACCTTCAGGCTGTGTGTGTATAAGGAGTATATGAAACATAAATACATTCTGTGCTTAGATTTAGGTCCCATTGCCATGATATCTCATTATGGTATGCAATTATTCCAAAATACGGAAAAATCCCATATCCAAAATACTTCTGGTCCCAAGCATTTTGGATAAGGGATACTCAACCTGTATATGGAAGTTATATGGAAGTTAACCCTTGCCGTCCTGGTTGCATATTGCCATTGCAGATTTTTTTTTTTTTTAAGGCAACAGCTAAGGAGGTAGTTAATATATAAATTTACTGTAGTGGCTAGGTATGAACACCTATAGAAATATGCCAATACTTTTAATTATTTGTTTTCTTTTTTTTTCTATTAATCTAAACAATTATAGCACTCAAGGAAGGCTGACAATACAGTTTACGTCCTTCAGAAAGAAAAGAAAACTTTTTCTTATTATAGCTCAAATGAAAAGTGGTTAAAGGTAGGCGCTATCTATGCCACACCCCCTGTGTAGACCACGCCACAACAGCACCAGTCATACAACCGCACGGCTTATGACATCCCTTGCAGGGGCACACAATAGGCCATTCCTAAATTTCAGCTCCAGTCCCATGTGGACATTAATCTGATACTGCATGTGGTAGCATGGCTACACCACGCACACACCTGAAGAGCCTGTGCACACTTGTGATCATAGTATTAATTGTTATTTTATGTACTGATGTATAATGTTGTTGTTTCATTTCTGTAGTACACCTTGTGGTGCCATATAAATGCAAAATCTTAATAATAATTATTTAACATGTTGCTGTATATAAAATGAAATACCTGTGTGCAGTGCACATGGGCCCCTGGTTCCAGGGGGGGCCACACACTGCACACCTCTCACCCATATAATTCTACTTACTGCTCCATTGGCCCAATGCTGGCTGAAGAGCTGCGAAATCACCGGGTGTATCCTGGTGATTTACACATGCACAGTAGAGATGTCCCCAGGAATAAGGAGCTGGCACCATGTTCCCGGAGATCTGCAAATGCACAGTAGAACAAAACCAAGGTCTACTGTGCCGCCGGAGAGGACCCGCATGGAGCTTGCACATGGGCCCCCTCCTCTCTTAAACCGCCCCTGTGTCATAGCTCTAAACAAAGTTCACCCTTTCTATTCCTTTATCTCTTTCCAATAATCTTACTCCATAAAATGAATTGTGTTGCCCTGGTGTGCCTACCCTATGCTACACTAGGAACGCCTTTGCTCTGCCCGGGTCCTCCCCTCTGTACACATTCCTGTTCCTTTACAAATATGCCCATCCTGTCCGCCAAGCATACGTGCCCTAGTGGAAATGTCTGTGTATTTGTGAAGAGCGAGGTGCTCCAAGGGCCGGATTAAGGGCCACATGGGCTTATCAATGTTTTATTTAGAAAAATCGGAGGATGAGTGACTTGCCAGTGCCATGTGTGACGTACACTCCTAGACTATCAACCCCAATTTCTCCCTAAGTATATACAATTAGAAAAATCTTTTTATGTTGTGAGAAAATTAGAAATACAGTTTTATTACTGATGATTTATGAATTTTATTACTGATGATTTATGGATGCCTGGACATGAATATTGCTGTCATGGCACGTGCAGACTGCACACCTCTCTTCAACTAAAGGCAGTCTGGGATGCCAGCCTTGAATGATGAAATTCCATAGGATGTAAGCTTGTTTCAAGTCACTAAACTGGAGTCTGGGAAGTCTAGAAAGGGGTGTACACTGCCTTAGGTACCCATTATCCCCTATCCAAAATTATTTACATATAACATTTACAGTAGGTTAAGCTTATCTTACACTGTTAGATGTCATATCAGCTTATAGAGCTGATAACTGACACTTCTATGTAAATCAGACTTTTATTTAACGGTCGAATTATATCACAAAGATTACTTGCTGTTTCATTGCTGCATGTATGTATCACGGCATAGCGCAACCTCCCGTAGATATACTTTTCCCATTGAATACTATTATTAGGATGCTTCCGCTCTTGCCGCCGCTTCCCCATTGCATATCTACGAGTAGCGGGAGCACAAGCTCCTGCTACTGCCGCTAACCAGCCTGTGCCACTCTTTGTATGAGCGGGAAGCCACCCACTACTTGTTATGGCTCCCCTCGCTCGATGCCCATTCTGATAAGGGGAGCGCGCATGCTCTAGCGATGGCACGATTTGCCGCGAATATTATTTGCATCGTGGGCAAGGTTGTGTAAGGACACATCTCAATATGGCTATGTGTGTGCATATGTGGCTTTGTTTGTATACGTGGCTTTGTGTGTGCACATGTGGCTGTGTGTGTTGGTTGTGAAAGTAAGGAGGGGGGGCAGCATTGTCTGTTATGCCTCCGGCCATGTGATATAAACTTACGTCCCTGGTACATCCTAGCCACATGATAAGTCTATTGAGGTGGTAAATTGCAACCTGACTTATTTAACTATCCAAAATTATTTTCATATATCATTTAGGTTAAGCTTACCTTACACTGTTAGATGTCATATCAGCTGATGCAGCTGATAACTGACAGTTCTATATAAATAAGACTTTTATACCACAGTTGAATGATATGTCAAAGGTTGTTTATGATTATAACCAATAACATATTGAAGTTATAAATATTTATATGCTATATTTCACTCTATCTATCTATCTATCTATCTATCTATCTATCTATCTATCTATCTATCTATCTATCTATCTATCTTCATGTAATATTTTGTTAAAAATAAGATTACTGTACCTTACACCATGAGATGTCATATTAGCAGATACAGCTGATAACTGACAGTTACTTACAAAGCAGTGACTCACACCAAAGCTAAGTGACATTACAAAGGCTGTTTATGATGTAAGCCAGTCACATGATAAGCCTATTGGGGTGGTAAATTGTAACCTGACGTATTTAACTATCTATCCAAAATTATTTACATATATCATTTAGGTTAAGCTTACCTTACACTGTTAGATGTCATATCAGCTGACACAGCTGATAACTGACAGTATTATATAAAGCAAAGACTTTTATACCATAGTTAAGTGATATCACCTAGGCCAGAGGTTCCCAAACTGTGTGCCGTGGCTCCCAGGGGTGCCTCGGGACACTTGCAGGGGTGCCCTGGGTTGGTGGTCCAGGACCAATTCAAATTATTCATGGTCAATATAATAGGCAAAACCAGTGCTGGTGGCTGCCAGTCATAAAATATGTGGCCAAACAGAAGCAAATCTCATCCCTCACCACACAACTGACCCTAAGGATGACATATAAACGCGATCTAATTAATGTAATATTTCTTTCTAAATTTCTCAATTAGAAATTTTTGGCCTAGGGGTGCCGTGAAAAAAATTCTGATATTCTAGGGCGCCGTGATTCAAAAAAGTTTGGAAACCACTGACCTAGGCTGTTTACATACCTCCCAATTGTCCCGATTTTCGCGGGACGGTCCTGTTTTTTGGGGGGGACTGTTCCACCTGCTGGCCGCAGTGTTCCACGGTGGGGAGGGCAGTTGGGAGGCTCCCGTCACTCGCTGCTCTGCTCTGCCTAGCAGAGCAGTGGTGAATAGACGCTATGCGCACACTGTCTATTCACGGGAGACAGAGGGGCTGGGGGCATGCCAGCAGCTCACAGAGTACTGGGCATGCTACCATAGTGTTGGAAAATGGGGGTGTGGCTTGCGATCGCAGCACTCCCATGAAACTACACCCCCTTTTATATAGGCCACGCCAGGGAGTCCTGCTTCCCCGTCTCCCGATGTTGGGAGGTATGTGTTTATAATTTTAGTCAATCACCTGTTGCGCATACTGAGGTGATAAATGTTATTTCACCATATCTATCTATCTATCTATCTATCTATCTATCTATCTATCTATCTATCTATCTATCTATCTATCTATCTATCTATCTCTCTAACAATCATTATTTTCATATAACATTTAGGTAAAAATACGCTTACCTTACACCATGAGCAGCAGATACAGCTGATAACTGACAGTTACATACCAAGCCGTGACTCATACTAAAGCTGTGACATCACAAAGGCTGTTTATGATGCAAGCCACGTGATAAGCCTACTGAGTTGATAAATCACAACCTGTCTGTCTATGTCTATCTATCTATCTATCTATCTATCTATCTATCTATCTATCTATCTATCTATCTATCTATCTGTCTGTCTGTCTGTCTGTCTGTCTGTCTGTCTGTCTGTCTGTCTATTTATTATTCTCATGGGCGGATATAGGGGTGAGGGCGCCCCTAAGCACAACAGTAACGGCCACCCCCTGCCTGTCTAATTTTTATTATTTTTATTGATATAAGCCCTCATTTGATGATAGCCAATTTAATAGAATAATAAAAAAGCAACTATGAATTTTTATTTGTTATTTTTAATATATATATATATATATATATATATATATATATATATAAATGGACGTATGTGTGTATATATATTCCAGCATAACTCTGGAATGCCTGGAGCAATTTACACAAAACTTAGTACACATATGATTTACAATCTGGAAAAAAATACTGTGGAGGTAAGACACCCCTAGGGGTGGGGGTGACATGTAAAAATCCATAGTTTTCGGGGTCATGGAGATGAATGGTGACACTCCCGATGCTGGTTAAGTCCAAGTTTAGCCGCCATCAGCATGGGGGGGTGAGAAAGACTGAAAAATAAAATGTCCAAAATGACTGACATTACGCTACAATCATCAAACTGACAAGTATATTGCCTAGAGCAGGGGTGGCCAACCAGTCAGTGACAAAGAGCCAAAAAACCTTGTTAGGTACGTTAAAGAGCCGGCATCGAGCCAATGGCGTGCATGCAAAAATGGAATGTGGCCTTGTGCCTGCTAGACCACACCCCTGGTATAAAATACATTGGAAAAGCCAGAACAACATAAAATTTATTTTTTAAAGCCAGATCCATTGAAAAAGCCACTTTCGCAAAAAATAATTGAAAAAGCCAGATTCAAATAATAAACTTCAGCTCCCTCATGTGTCACTCCAGCCAACACCCTCCAGTCACTCCAGCCAGCTCCCCCATGTGTCACTCCTGCTAGCACCCTCCTATGTCACTCCAGCCAGCTCCCCCATGTGTCACTCCAGCCAGCTCTCCCATGTTTCACTCCATCCAACACCCTCCTGTCACTCCAGCCAGCTCTTCCATGTGCCACTCCTGCTAGCACCCTCCTGTGTCACTCCAGCCAGCTCTCCCATGTGTTACTACTGCCAAGACCCTGCTTTGTCAGTCCAGCCAGGTCTCCCATGTGTCACTACTGCCAAGACCCTGCTGTGTCACTCCAGCCAGCTCCCCCATGTGTCACTCCAGCCAACACCCTCCTGTCACTCCAGCCAGCTCTCCCATGTGTCACTCCTGCTAGCACCCTCCTATGTCACTCCAGCTAGCTCCCCCGTGTCACTCCAGCCATCTCTCCCATGTGTCACTACTGCCAAGACCCTGCTGTGTCACTCCAACCAGCTCTTCCATGTGCCACTCCAGCCAGCTCCCCGTATCACTCCAGCCATCTCTCGCATGTGTCACTACTGCCAAGACCCTGCTGTGTCATTCCAGCCAGCTCCCCATGTGTCACTCCTGCTAGCACCCTCCTATGTCACTCCAGCCAGCTCCCCCGTGTCACTCCTGCTAGCACCCTCCTATGTCACTCCAGCCAGCTCTCCGGTGTCACTCCTGCTAGCTCTCCCATGTGTCACTCCAGCCAACACCCTCCTGTCACTCCAGCCAGCTCCCCCATGTGTCACTCCTGCTAGCACCCTCCTATGTCACTCCAGCCAGCTCCCCTGTGTCACTCCAGACAGCTCTCCCATGTGTCACTGCTGCCAAGACCCTGCTGTGTCACTCCAGCCAGCTCTTCCATGTGTCACTCCTGCTAGCACCTTCCTATGTCACTCCATCCAGCTCTCCCATGTGTCACTACTGCCAGGACCCTCCTATGTCACTCCAGACAGCTCTCTCATGTGTCACTCCTGCCAGGACCCTCCTATGTCACTCCAGACAGCTCTCCCATGTGTCACTACTTCCAGCACCCTCATGCGTCACCCCTGCCAGGACCCACTCCTGTGTCACTCCAGCCAGGTCTCCCATGTGTCACTACTGCCAAGACCCTGCTGTGTCACTCCAGCCAGCCCCCTTCATGTGTCACTCCTGCTACCACCCTCCTATGTCACTCCAGCCAGCTCTCCCATGTGTCACTCCTGCTACCACCCTCCTATGTCACTCCAGCCAGCTCTCCCATGTGTCACTCCTGCTACCACCCTCCTATGTCACTCCAGCCATATCTCCCATGTGTCACTACTTCCAGCACCCTCCCACGTCACTCCTGCCAGGACCCTCCTGTGTCTCTCCAGCCAGCTCTGCCATGTGTCACTCTAGCCCACCCCCATGGATCACTACAGCCCCCCCATCAACTCATGCCATTGCAGCAGTCCCTAATGTGTCCTCTGTTTGCTTGTGGGTGTCTCACCTCTAGTATCTGACGCCTTCAGTTTTCAGTCCCTGTAGTGCTGCTGCATGTTTGGCTAGAGTGCAGTGGTTTCTGTATCTGTTGTGGTCACATGATTTAGAGTGTAGGAAGCCACATTTGAATAAAGAAAGAACCACATGCGGCTCAAGAGCCACAGGTTGGCCACCGCTGGCCTAGAGGCCCATTACACAGTGACCCCTGGGGGAACAGCTCCCGCACAGACTTCACACGGCTCTGGTGATGAAACAATGACAGCAGTCGGCAGTGCGTACAGGGCCTGCGGGTGGGGGATTGGGCAGCCCTGCTGCTGCTGCTTCCACACTTACCCATGTCAACAGACTCTCACACAGATCCACCCGGTCCAGGCTCTCCACGTTTAACATCCTCCCTCCGCTCCACTACTTGCTTTCCGCCAACTGATCTGCAGCAGCACGATGCTGCTCCGTCCATGGCTACACAGCGGCAGCGATGATAAATCGCATCAGGGTCGCTGCTCTCTGTGACCAACCCCGGCACATCCGCCGCCGCCATAACTACTACTGTCACTGTACAGGCCACTGACACCGGGGGGCACAGCGGCAATGCTCCTGCGTAACGCAGATCTCTCCCCGCTGATGTACCCGACGCTGGCTGCTGTGTGCTGTGTCCGGCTTTGGGAGGGGGTGATCCCGGGGAGGTTCCCAGCAGCGGGCGTCCCCTCCGTCTCTGGGCTGCTCCCTCCGGGGGCTGCTGGCTGCTGCCTTGCTGGGTGATGGGTGGTCTTAGTTTACCAGGATGTCCTTCAAAATGAAAGTGATATGCACGGAAATACTTGAAATCCCGTAGTGAAGCACGGGTATTCAGCTAGTTATGTATATATATTTACTAAGTAGGACAGCTTGAAGGCCAGTATGTGCGTGCCCTACCCATTTACACCCCATTCAAGATGGCATATGGTACAGTACAGCGGAAATATTTTGCAGTTACTGGTACTTTTTGGGCTGACGGTACCAACACAAGTATCCAAAGGCCACCGCCAAAAAAGTGCCACCCCTAGGTGTGTGCCTCACGTGCCTAATGGGAAATTTGCCACTGATTATTCTGTCATCAAAGTTAAAATAAGGTTACTTTAAACTTTAAAAAGTGAGGGCCAGATTAGGTGCCGCATAGTCTGGGGCAGATAATTATCAAGGGCCTATTGTGAGAAGCGGAAGAAGTGTGACTAGTGTTGTGTGAATGTGGCCAGTGCTATGTGCAGGTGTACACCCCATACACTATCAGCCGTAATGTCTCCGCAAAGCAAATACATTGAATTTGAAAAATCTTATTATTTTGTGAGGAAATTAAATACAATTTCTCTATCGTCCTAGTGGATGCTGGGGTTCCTGAAAGGACCATGGGGAATAGCGGCTCCGCAGGAGACAGGGCACAAAAAGTAAAGCTTTCCGATCAGGTGGTGTGCACTGGCTCCTCCCCCTATGACCCTCCTCCAAGCCTCAGTTAGATTTTTGTGCCCGGCCGAGAAGGGTGCAATCTAGGTGGCTCTCCTAAAGAGCTGCTTAGAGAAAGTTTAGCTTAGGTTTTTTATTTTACAGTGAGTCCTGCTGGCAACAGGATCACTGCAACGAGGGACTTAGGGGAGAAGAAGTGAACTCACCTGCGTGCAGGATGGATTGGCTTCTTGGCTACTGGACATCAGCTCCAGAGGGACGATCACAGGTACAGCCTGGATGGTCACCGGAGCCTCGCCGCCGGCCCCCTTGCAGATGCTGAAACATGAAGAGGTCCAGAATCGGCGGCAGAAGACTCCTCAGTCTTCTAAAGGTAGCGCACAGCACTGCAGCTGTGCGCCATTTTCCTCTCAGCACACTTCACACGGCAGTCACTGAGGGTGCAGGGCGCTGGGAGGGGAGCGCCCTGGGAGGCAAATGAAAACCTATTTGGCTAAAAAATACCTCACATATAGCCTCCGGGGGCTATATGGAGATATTTAACCCCTGCCAGAATACACTAAAGAGCGGGAGACGAGCCCGCCGAAAAAGGGGCGGGGCCTATCTCCTCAGCACACAGCGCCATTTTCCTTACACAGCTCCGCTGGTCAGGACGGCTCCCAGGTCTCTCCCCTGCACTGCACTACAGAAACAGGGTAAAACAAGAGAGGGGGGGCAAAATAGTGGCAAAAATTATATTATAAAAGCAGCTATACAGGGAGCACTTATTATAAGGCTATCCCTGTCATATATAGCGCTTTTGGTGTGTGCTGGCAAACTCTCCCTCTGTCTCCCCAAAGGGCTAGTGGGGTCCTGTCTTCGTTAAGAGCATTCCCTGTGTGTCTGCTGTGTGTCGGTACGTGTGTGTCGACATGTATGAGGACGATATTGGTGTGGAGGCGGAGCAATTGCCAAATATGGGGATGTCACCTCCTAGGGGGTCGACACCAGAATGGATGCCTTTATTTATGGAATTACGGGATAGTGTCAACACGCTAAAGCAGTCGTTTGACGACATGAGACGGCCGGACAATCAGTTAGTGCCTGTCCAGGCGCCTCAAACACCGTCAGGGGCTGTAAAACGCCCTTTGCCTCAGTCGGTCGACACAGACCCAGACACAGGCACTGATTCCAGTGGCGATGGTGACGAATCAACCGTATTTTCCAGTAGGGCCACACGTTATATGATTTTGGCAATGAAGGAGGCGTTACATTTAGCTGATACTACAGGTACCACTAAACAGGGTATTATGTGGGGTGTGAAAAAACTACCTATAGTTTTTCCTGAATCAGAAGAACTAAATGATGTATGTGATGAAGCGTGGGTTGCCCCCGATAAAAAGATGCTAATTTCAAAGAAGTTATTGGCTTTATACCCTTTCCCGCCAGAGGTTAGGGCGCGCTGGGAAACACCTCCTAGGGTGGACAAGGCGCTCACACGCTTATCTAAACAAGTGGCGTTACCCTCTCCTGAGACGGCCGCACTTAAAGATCCAGCAGATAGGAGGATGGAAAATATCCAAAAAAGTATATACACACATACAGGTGTTATACTACGACCAGCTATAGCGACAGCCTGGATGTGCAGTGCTGGAGTAGCTTGGTCAGAGTCCCTGATTGAAAATATTGATACCCTGGATAGGGACAATGTTTTACTGTCTTTAGAGCAAATAAAGGATGCATTTCTTTATATGCGTGATGCACAGAGGGATATCTGCACACTGGCATCACGGGTAAGTGCTATGTCCATTTCGGCCAGAAGAAGTTTATGGACGCGACAGTGGTCAGGCGATGCGGACTCAAAACGGCATATGGAAGTTTTGCCGTATAAAGGGGAGGAGTTATTTGGAGTCGGTCTATCAGATTTGGTGGCCACGGCTACAGCCGGGAAATCCACCTTTTTACCTCAAGCTACTCCCCAACAGAAAAAGACACCGACTTTTCAACCGCAGCCCTTTCGTTCCTTTAAAAACAAGAGAGCAAAGGGATATTCATATCTGCCACGAGGCAGAGGAAGGGGGAAGAGACACCAACAGGCAGCTCCTTCCCAGGAACAGAAGCCCTCCCCCGCTTCTACAAAAGCCTCAGCATGACGCTGGGGCTTCTCAAGCGGACTCGGGGGCGGTGGGCGGTCGTCTCAAGAATTTCAGCGCGCAGTGGGCTCACTCGCAGGTAGATCCCTGGATCCTGCAGATAATATCTCAGGGGTACAGGTTGGAACTAGAGACAGATCCGCCTCGCCGTTTCCTGAAGTCTGCTTTACCAACGTCCCCCTCCGAAAGGGAGACGGTTTTGGAAGCCATTCACAAGCTGTACTCTCAGCAGGTGATAGTCAAGGTACCTCTTCTACAACAGGGAAAGGGGTATTATTCCACTCTATTTGTGGTACCGAAGCCGGACGGCTCGGTAAGACCTATTCTAAATCTGAAGTCCTTGAACCTGTACATAAAGAAGTTCAAGTTCAAAATGGAGTCACTCAGAGCGGTGATAGCGAACCTGGAAGAAGGGGACTTTATGGTGTCCTTGGACATCAAGGATGCGTACCTCCACGTTCCAATTTACCCCTCACACCAGGGGTACCTCAGGTTCGTTGTACAAAACTGTCACTATCAGTTTCAGACGCTGCCGTTCGGATTGTCCACGGCACCTCGGGTCTTTACAAAGGTAATGGCCGAGATGATGATTCTTCTTCGAAGAAAAGGCGTATTAATTATCCCATACTTGGACGATCTCCTAATAAGGGCAAGGTCCAGAGAACAGCTAGAGATGGGATTAGCACTGTCTCAAGAAGTGCTAAAACAGCACGGCTGGATTCTGAATATTCCAAAATCCCAGTTAATGCCGACAACTCGTCTGCTGTTCCTAGGGATGATTCTGGACACGGTTCAGAAAAAGGTTTTTCTCCCGGAGGAAAAAGCCAAGGAGTTATCCGAGCTTGTCAGGAACCTCCTAAAACCAGGAAAGGTGTCTGTACATCAATGCACAAGAGTCCTGGGAAAAATGGTGGCTTCTTATGAAGCAATTCCATTCGGCAGATTCCATGCACGAATTTTCCAGAGGGATCTGTTGGACAAATGGTCAGGGTCGCATCTTCAGATGCACCAGCGGATAACCCTGTCTCCAAGGACAAGGGTATCTCTTCTGTGGTGGTTGCAGAGTGCTCATCTATTGGAGGGCCGCAGATTCGGCATACAGGATTGGATCCTGGTGACCACGGACGCCAGCCTGAGAGGCTGGGGAGCAGTCACACAAGGAAGAAACTTCCAGGGAGTGTGGACGAGCCTGGAAACGTCTCTTCACATAAACATTCTGGAACTAAGAGCAATCTACAATGCTCTAAGCCAGGCAGAACCTCTGCTTCAAGGAAAACCGGTGTTGATCCAGTCGGACAACATCACGGCAGTCGCCCATGTAAACAGACAGGGCGGCACAAGAAGCAGGAGTGCAATGGCAGAAGCTGCAAGGATTCTTCGCTGGGCAGAGAATCATGTGATAGCACTGTCAGCAGTGTTCATCCCGGGAGTGGACAACTGGGAAGCAGACTTCCTCAGCAGACACGACCTTCACCCGGGAGAGTGGGGACTTCATCCGGAAGTCTTCCACATGCTGGTAACCCGTTGGGAAAGACCAATGGTGGACATGATGGCGTCTCGCCTCAACAAAAAACTGGACAGGTATTGCGCCAGGTCAAGAGATCCGCAGGCAATAGCTGTGGACGCGCTGGTAACGCCTTGGGTGTACCAGTCGGTGTATGTGTTTCCTCCTCTGCCTCTCATACCAAAAGTATTGAGAATTATACGGCAAAGAGGCGTAAGAACGATACTAGTGGTTCCGGATTGGCCAAGAAGGACTTGGTACCCGGAACTTCAAGAGATGATCACGGAAGATCCGTGGCCTCTACCTCTAAGGAGGGACTTGCTTCAGCAGGGTCCCTGTCTGTTTCAAGACTTACCGCGGCTGCGTTTGACGGCATGGCGGTTGAACGCCGGATCCTAAAGGAAAAAGGCATGCCGGAAGAAGTCATTCCTACTTTGATTAAAGCAAGGAAGGAAGTAACCGTGCAACACTATCACCGCATTTGGCGAAGATATGTTGCGTGGTGCGAGGATCGGAGTGCTCCGACGGAGGAATTTCAACTGGGTCGATTCCTACATTTCCTGCAATCAGGATTGTCTATGGGTCTCAAATTGGGATCTATTAAGGTTCAAATTTCGGCCCTGTCGATTTTCTTTCAAAAAGAATTGGCTTCAGTTCCTGAAGTCCAGACTTTTGTTAAGGGAGTGCTGCATATACAGCCTCCTGTGGTGCCTCCAGTGGCACCGTGGGATCTCAATGTGGTTTTGGAATTTCTAAAATCTCATTGGTTTGAACCACTAAAAAAGGTGGATTTAAAATATCTCACATGGAAAGTGACCATGTTACTAGCCCTGGCTTCGGCCAGGAGAGTGTCAGAACTGGCAGCTTTATCTTACAAAAGCCCATATCTGATTTTCCATTCGGACAGGGCAGAACTGCGGACTCGTCCGCATTTTCTCCCTAAGGTGGTGTCAGCATTTCATCTGAACCAGCCTATTGTAGTGCCTGCGGCTACAAGTGACTTGGAGGACTCCAAGTTACTGGACGTTGTCAGAGCATTAAAAATATATATTGCAAGGACAGCTGGAGTCAGAAAATCTGACTCGTTGTTTATATTGTATGCACCCAACAAGATGGGTGCTCCTGCGTCTAAGCAGACGATTGCTCGTTGGATCTGTAGCACAATCCAACTTGCACATTCTGTGGCAGGCCTGCCACAGCCTAAATCTGTAAAGGCCCACTCCACAAGGAAGGTGGGCTCATCTTGGGCGGCTGCCCGAGGGGTCTCGGCATTACAACTTTGCCGAGCAGCTACGTGGTCAGGGGAGAACACGTTTGTAAAATTTTACAAATTTGATACTCTGGCTAAGGAGGACCTGGAGTTCTCTCATTCGGTGCTGCAGAGTCATCCGCACTCTCCCGCCCGTTTGGGAGCTTTGGTATAATCCCCATGGTCCTTTCAGGAACCCCAGCATCCACTAGGACGATAGAGAAAATAAGAATTTACTTACCGATAATTCTATTTCTCGGAGTCCGTAGTGGATGCTGGGCGCCCATCCCAAGTGCGGATTATCTGCAATAATTGTACATAGTTATTGTTAACTAATTCGGGTTATTGTTTAGGAAGCCATCTTTCAGAGGCTCCTCTGTTATCATACTGTTAACTGGGTTTGATCACAAGTTGTACGGTGTGATTGGTGTGGCTGGTATGAGTCTTACCCGGGATTCAAAATTCCTCCCTTATTGTGTACGCTCGTCCGGGCACAGTACCTAACTGAGGCTTGGAGGAGGGTCATAGGGGGAGGAGCCAGTGCACACCACCTGATCGGAAAGCTTTACTTTTTGTGCCCTGTCTCCTGCGGAGCCGCTATTCCCCATGGTCCTTTCAGGAACCCCAGCATCCACTACGGACTCCGAGAAATAGAATTATCGGTAAGTAAATTCTTATTTTTAATGATGTCCTGATAGAGACTGTTACTTTTCTCTCTTCTAATAAAAGCAGTTTGATATGACAGCCTTAAGTGATGCAATTCCGCTGAATGTGAGTCACAAAACTGGAGGTGCGAACACCTTGTCCTGGAGACACATCATTTAAACTCAACATGTCCCTGATATGCCCACTAGGGATCAGTACGAGATCTCGCCAGATGGGATCCTGGCGGTCGGAATACCAACACCGGGATCCCGACCGGCACAATCCCGACAGGGGGGCGAGCGCATCACAGCCCCATGTGGGCTCGCTGCGCTCGCCACGCTGCGGGCACGGTGCCTCGCTATGCTCGGCACACTAATTTATTCTCCCTCTATGGGTGTCGTGGACACCCACAGAGGGAGAATATGTCGGGATTGTGCCGGTCAGGATCCCGTCCGGCGGGATCTTGACCGCATCCCGCCCACTAAATCCCTTTACACACCTTCAGACCCCATACAGTATGTGCCTTTTAAATGCCTAGCAGGCTCTTAGAACTACCCTCAAAATAATTAATGTGATAGCTTATGTTACAGAAATACTTGTTTTTGAAAATATTAAGAAAGAACCCTCTGTGTTGTTTGTTAGGATATTTTATATACTGTAAAATATATACTAGGGTGGCCAATCCTGAGCCTTTTTTTCAATCCTGGGTATCGGGATTGAAAAAGGTCAATCCTGGGATTCCCGGGATTGGGTTGAAGACCTGCCCACCCCAGCCCAGCCCACACAAATACTCACTATCGTGGGTGGGAGCCGGGCTCGTGGGCTGCTGGCGGTGAGGTGTGGTCCTGACAGCTGGGTGGAAGGGCTTGCGGCTGGCGAGGTGCAGTCGGGGCAGCTGGCGTCAGACTGCGCAGCATGACCTCTGACATTGGTGGTCATTCCGAGTTGTTCGCTCGCTAGCTGCTTTTAGCAGCATTGCAAACGCTAGGCCGACGCCCTCTGGGAGTGTATCTTAGCTTAGCAGGATTGCGAACGAAAGATTAGCAGAACTGCTACTAAAAATTTTCAAGCAGTTTCTGAGTAGCTCCAGACCTACTCCTAGATTGCGATTACCTCAGTCCATTTAGTTCCTGGTTTGACGTCACAAACACGCCCTGCGTTCGGTCAGCCACTCCCCCGTTTCTCCAGATACTCCTGCGTTTTTGCCTGACACGCCTGTGTTTTTTAGCACACTCCCGGAAAACGCTCAGTTACCACCCAGAAACGCCCCTTTCCTGTCAATCACTCACCGATCAACAGTGCAACTGAAAAGCGCCGCACGAACAACAGCAAAACTGCTAAGTTTTTTGTTAAATAACTAAGCGCATGCGCGCTGCGTACCATGCGCATTTAGCAACAAATCGCAGCATAGCGAAAATCGGCAACAAGCGAACAACTCGGAATGAATACCATCATGTCATGCTGTGCATTACGCACTGCTGGAGGCAGGGGGAAGCTGGAAGGAGGGAGCCGGGTATCGTCTGAGCCTCCTGAGGACGCTCAATGCTGCCCGGCATTGAAAAAACAACGGGGAAGGTAAATCCCGCAATCCCCGGGATTGAATCTTCCAATCCCAGGATTGAATCTCGGCCATTTTTGGGCCTAAATCCCGGGAAACCGCCGATCCCGATCCTGGGATTGGCCTTCCAAATATATACAGTATGGTGCATTTTCCAAAGTAATTAACTAAAAGAACAACAGATGGCAGCTATGACCAACAGCGAGATTCATTTCAGACTTGCTTGTTAAGTGTGTATTAAGCAGTGTCGGACTGGGGCATGAAGGGCCCACCAGGGAATGCTGTTGTAGGGGCCCATGATTAAGGGTGTGACCAGGCTTCACTGGGGCATGGCCAGCAACCACAGAGGTTTGGTTTACCATTACAGAGTACATGTTCTGTGCCCCTTGGTAATTATATAATAATCCATATTCTTGTGAAGTATAATGTAACATATGTATAATGCATAATTCAAGTGCACTAGGATAGAGTCTGGAACCTGATCCCTAGAGGAGGAGGAGGGCCCACAGGCAGTGGGGCCCACCGGGGGGTTTCCCGTGTTCCCCAGAGCCAGTCCAACCCTGGTATTCAGTAAGAACATATGCAGTAGCAAAACTACCCAGGAACGACCAGTGGAAGAGGGCAAGAGGTAGGTGCACTTTCCATGCACTGTACACAGGAAGACGCTGTGCTTAGGAGCCATGTATGGAACCGCAATGGCTGCATGCTGCCTCCTTAAGGGAACAGACAGTGTGATGTCAATCATGCAGGTGAATGGGAATGATCCTGCTGTTAAACCCAGCAAGCTACAGTATGAGGGGAGCAAAAATAACGCAGTCACCTATTTTTGCCTGGATGTTCCGGCCTCAGTATCGCCCCGGTTTGAACAGCTGGGGGCGGACCATGTGGCTAGTCACCATCAATCTTATGTGCCTATCTCCAGAGCCGGCCCTAATCAATATGATGCCCTAGGCAAGATTTTGGCGGGTGCCCCCTAGCACCACCGCTAGTTCCGCCTCTGACCCTGCACCCCTTTCCCAGCACCATCACCCCTCAACCATAGCAGTCCTTTTTTAGTTTCCTACCCCTTGTAATTTAAATAAGAACAGTGTGGACATTCGGCGCACAGCCCAAAAAGGTATGTGTTTTTGCTGGCAAGTGGCATGGCCACACAAAAGTACCCCCAATTCAACTTATCTCTCACAGTAGTGCAACTTTATTCACAATTTATAATGTGATAGTGTCCCTTATTCACATTACATCACACAGTAGTACCACTTTACCTTATATACGTTACTCCTCATAGTAGTGCCCCCCATTCACATAACATCATACTGAATTGCTCCTTATTCACATTACACCACACCATATTGCTCCTTATTCTTATTACACCACACCATATTGCTCCTTATTCACATTACCCCACACCATATTGCTCTTTATTCACATTAGACCACACCATATTGCTCCTTATTCACATTACACCACACCATATTGCTCTTTATTCACATTAGACCACACCATATTGCTCCTTATTCACATTACACCACACCATATTGCTCTTTATTCACATTAGACCACACCATATTGCTCCTTATTCACATTACCCCACACCATATTGCTCTTTATTCACATTAGACCACACCATATTGCTCCTTGTTCACATTACCCCACACCATATTGCTCTTTATTCACATTAGACCACACCATATTGCTCCTTATTCACATTACACCACACCATATTGCTCTTTATTCACATTACACCACACCATATTTCTCTTTATTCACATTAGACCACACAGTAGTGTCCTTTCTATACGTTACGCCACACAGTAGAGCACCTTATACACATGATGCCACACATTGGTAATGCATTTATACACATAATACCACACAGTAATGCCCCTTGCACATATGACACACATTATTAATGTCCTTATAAACATAATGCACCTTACACATTATGCCAACCCTTATTAATGCCCTTATACACATA
Organism: Pseudophryne corroboree; assembly: GCF_028390025.1. Taxonomy (NCBI): domain Eukaryota; kingdom Metazoa; phylum Chordata; class Amphibia; order Anura; family Myobatrachidae; genus Pseudophryne; species Pseudophryne corroboree. The sequence continues at coordinate 436,133,340 of NC_086447.1, read as the reverse complement.
ATTTCCCTTACACATATGCCGCACATTGTTAATGCCCTTATACACATAATGACACACATAATGTCCCTTACACATATGCCACACATTATTTGTGCCCTTATACACATAATGACACACATAGTGCCCCTTACACATATGTTACACATTATTAATGCCCTTATACACATAATGGCACATATAGTTCCTGGCGTGAGTCAACTTGCAGCTCTACTAATGTTGGGTGCCTATTTTTTATGAAAATGCATCTTATTTGCATTGCTATGTGGCTAGGATGCACAAGCAAATTCTGCTGATTAAAATGATATGCAGCATGCCTATATACTGTGTGCGACTGTGGCTGTATCTGCATACGAAATGCTACACACAGAATATAGGCATGCCACATATCATTTTAATCAGCAGAAGCTGCTTGTGCCCCTAGGCATACCAGATGCCCTAGGCAATTGCCTAGTTTGCCTATGCCTAGGGCCGGCTCTGCCTATCTCTATGTGTAGGCCTGATGCTGTAGTTCCATTCACCTCATTGTTAACTTCCTTGGTTACAATTTAGAAATTATAATTATTTGATTTATTCTAATGTTTAAAGAAAACTATTAACTTCTGTGAAAGATTCATGATTATTTTTCTGATGTTAAGGCTGCCATGGGAATTGCTGAGCTAATAGTTATGGCAATGGAGAAGGAAGGGACTCCCAAAGATGTTGCACTTAAGAAGATCTGGATGGTGGATTCTAAGGGTCTGATTGTGAAGGTAAAATTACCAGATTTATTATTCTATGATTTAACATTTTACACCCCTAAATTTTCAAGCTGGAATTCCCAACAATGTGGCATTTATAATTTTTGAGAAAGCAATCATACAGTAAATGAAACTCAATTTTTTTTCTTCCAATGGATGTTTCCATTTGACAAGTGACTGAATAAATAACATTAGATACTTCTGATATATATGGGCCTAATTCAAATCTGATCGCAGCAGCAAATTTGTTAGCTAATGGGCAAAACCATGTGCGCTGCAGGTGGGGCAGATAAAACATGTGCAGAGAGAGTTAGATTTTGGTGGGGTGTGTTCAAACTGAAATCTAAATTGCAGTGTAAAAATAAAGCAGCCAGTATTTACCCTGCACAGAAACAATATAACCCACCCAAATCTAACTCTCTCTGCACATGTTATATCTGCCCCCCCCCCCCCTGCAGTGCACATGGTTTTGCCCATTAGCTGACAAATTTGCTGCTGTGATCAGATCTGAATTAGGCCCTATGTTTCATGATTTAAAAGTTCTCATTTTGTGAATTATTGTTCTGTTTGCAACTTAAGACACATAAAATGAAAATAAGATCAATGTCAGAGAATAAACCTACAGTACACTGGTTTGAAATAAGGAGTTTTATTTTATCTAAAGCACTGTGACACTTCCAGCAATGTAATTAGTGGTTTCCTCTGGTTCTACTTCAATGTCTGTCTGAAAATACACCACCTATATATGTCATTTCACGTGTACTGCTGCTGCAGTCTGTGTTTAGTTGGTTTCTTAAAACCGCAAACATTTTGGTTTTCTTTAGGGTCAGCTCTTGCATCATGCATTGCTGTGATAAAGCTGTTATGTATATAGCTAATCTATACATATAATAAAACTGTAAGGGCTGTACATAGCAATTTTTGTTGAGAAATATACTTCTAGGGACTGTTTATAGAAAAATTCTGAATTTTTGTCTGTCTGTCTCTTCATTCCGGCATGACACAAAAAATACTGGATGAATTTGTATTACGTTTTCACAACTTTATAGCTTTATGACCTAGAAAGAAATTGAGGTACAGTATGTATGATCTTAATGTGACATCAGGAATTGGAGCAATAAAAGGAAAAACAGACACTTGAAACGTGCAGTGTGCAGGCTCCTCAAGTCCAAAATGACTATATATATTAACATATATTGCACACCCCGAATGCAAAGAGTTACATATATATGAGTATATAAAATTATAAATACATAAATGTATATAGATATACAAGATCTATTTTGCATGAAAATCCAACTATATATCAATCACTAATCAGGCAGGTTATCTTGACTCATCTTGATTCAGTTTACTTGTCAATCCAGTAGATGCTGTACCAAGACAAATACTACACGCTATGGTCACGCACAATGCGAGTTGATATACTGTACATCATAGAGTCACTGGTCATGTTACTTGCAACCTTTCAATGTTAGGTTAAGTAGCAATGGATTGGCACTACTTTCTATGTAAAGTTAGTTCTGATGAGCGATAACAGACATCTACGTGAGCAAAGCTGTGGGCAAATGCCAGTTTGTGAGTAAAGGAAGTTACTTTTGGCTCAGTCAATTGTTCTATGTAGCTGTAGAATTGGGCAAGACAGACTTTGGAACAGAGTACGGCCACATTTCATACTCCTTGCTGTTAAAGTGGTAGCTTACGTTAAAGAGTAATCTTGGCCATCTGTTACTGGGCTCAACGCATGTATGGGAATGAGTCTGGAAATGTAGTGAGAAATAGAGTAGCCTTTGCAGAGGGGAATGTTGAAGGAAAAGAGGTGATGGTTGGAGAGAGTTAGGAGAGATTTGTTGAAGTCACAGATGTAAAAGAGGAACAGGTTCAGAGTTGGCCGCTGTTTTGTTAGAAAAAAGTGGTCCATTGATGGTAATACATAATGGCATAGCAGGCCCCCAGGCACTCATGGAGCATACAAAAGACAAAAGTCAAAGTGCATGTAGAGCTGGTATGAGCTGGTGGAAAGTGTTTGGAAGTGGAAGTTTGGAGGAAAAAGTCGCTGTTCTAGAGCAGGGAGACACCAGAGGTCCTGTATGCTGGTCCAGAAACATAGTTGCCATGTAATCAGCATGGATAAAAGAGATGAATTATCTGGAGGTAGCTGATCTAAACGTGCAGAGGGAGAATCTAGATTGCGGATGGCGGGTCCGATCAGTAGGGTGTTGAGTCATCAAGAGAGGTGAACTAAATAAGATAAAGTACGAAAGTATGCCATAGGTCACTACTCTGGTGGGGGGTCATACCATCAGATGGGGACATGAGAGGCAAAATAATAAGAAGTAGCATCTACAATGAATACTCGGCCCAGGGCCATTAAGACATACAAGTGTGGATCAGGTGAAACACCCACTCCAAAAAAATAAAAGTTTTATGCACTGCTGCTTATTTGTAAAGTAGACCCCACTTGGCCACTCGATCAAGCCTCGTTTAATTAGTATCAGCCCCCCCCCCCCCCTCTCAGTGCACCTGACTGAGCCTAGATCAGTAGGTGCATGCTAGAGATTAGGCGTAGGCTCAAGGGGCATAGAAAGTAGAGCCATCCTGCGGGATATGGCACGCTGTAGTCCCCAGGAGATGAGAGGGACCAACACAGAAGTAACTTGGAAGAACTGAAGTTGCAAGTAAGAGATAAGGATGCCTGGTGGTAGTCAGGACATCTAGGCTGAAGCTATAGGCTTTTTTGTCTTTTAGCTGATGGCTGGGAAGTTCCGCATTAGAGGGCAGAAGATGACTGGAACCAGGCTGCTTTTAGGTACTAATGGTTACAGGCAGGACATTATATGCAAAGGCAGACCAAGAGGCAGCAACACACACACACACACACACACACACACACACACACACACACACACACACACAAGGCCCAGAAGTATAGGCCACGTTATTGGGTATGCTTCTTATGTCGTTTGCTGTCTTGCTCCATATATCCCTTACGTGTATACCAATATCCACTTCACATCCTTTGTGAGCTTTATTTGAATACGTAAACTGAGGTACATAAAACAAAATTGTGTTAAACACAAATAACACAAATGGGTGGTGGGATGATCTTTTGTCTGATGTTATTTACTTTGTCCACAATTGGAAGACCCACATCTATTGAAAATAAATAGAATAAGGGATAGTGTAGAATTATATAATATAAGAAATAACTCCCTTCAAGTGCTGGGTAACTGGATACATGCAGGAGTTGCAGATAGTGTGATCTTTTTTCCTTTCAAATAGATCTGTTCCCAAGGTTTTGGTCAGTGCTTAAAGTGGTCCCAGAAAGGTGGTGCAACTCAACCTCCTCCCCACGGCGCCCAAGTAATAAAGGTATTGCAAAAGGGCGTGGTCTCCAAAAGAATGGGGCGTGGTCACACAATAGTAATAATGCCCACAGTAGTAGCACCCCGTAATACACATAATACCCACCACAGTAGCGCTTCTTATACAATGCCCACAGTAGTAGTGCTCATTATGCACTTTCCACTGTACTCGTAGTGCCCACAGTGGTAGTGCCCCTTATATAGACCCCATAGTAGTGGTGCCCCTTATGCAATGCCTGCAATAGTAGTGCCCCTTATGTCCCCAGGAGTGATGCCCCTTATGAAGTGCCCCCTTTACAATGCCCTCATTATTAGGGCCCCCAGTAGTAATGCCCTTAATGGTAATGCCCCTGTGTAGTATTGCCCCCAGTAGTAATGCTGCCTGTAGTAATGCCCCCAGTCGTTTAGCGCCCTAGTAGTTATGCCCCCAGTGGTAATGCCCCTGCAGTTATGACCCCAGTAGTTTACCCCCCCTTTAGATTAGCCTCCAGGTGGTAATGCCCCCAGTAGTTTGCCTGCTTGTAGTTTAGCCGCCAGTAGTAGTTGCTCAGGAATTGGAGCAATAAAAGGAAAAACAGACACTTGACACGTGCAGTGTGCAGGCTCCTCAAGTCCAAAATGACTATATATATATTTACATATATTGCACACCCCGAATGCAAAGAGTTACATATATATGAGTATATAAAATTATAAATACATAAATGTATATAGATATACAAGATCTATTTTGCATGAAAATCCAACTATATATCAATCACTAATCAGGCAGGTTATCTTGACTCATCTTGATTCAGTTTACTTGTCAATCCAGTAGATGCTGTACCAAGACAAATACTACACGCTATGGTCACGCACAATGCGAGTTGATATACTGTACATCATAGAGTCACTGGTCATGTTACTTGCAACCTTTCAATGTTAGGTTAAGTAGCAATGGATTGGCACTACTGTCTATGTAAAGTTAGTTCTGATGAGCGATAACAGACATCTACGTGAGCGAAGCTGTGGGCAAATGCCAGTTTGTGAGTAAAGGAAGTTACTTTTGGCTCAGTCAATTGTTCTATGTAGCTGTGGAACTGGGCAAGACAGACTTTGGAACAGAGTACGGCCACATTTCATACTCCTTGCTGTTAAAGTGGTAGCGTTAAAGAGTAATTTTGGCCATCTGTTACTGGGCTCAACGCATGTATGGGAATGAGGCTGGAAATGTAGTGAGAAATAGAGTAGCCTTTGCAGAGGGGGGATGGGAATGTTGAAGGAAAAGAGGTGATGGTTGGAGAGAGTTAGGAGAGATCTGTTGAAGTCACAGATGTAAAAGAGGAACAGGTTCAGATTTGGCCGCTGTTTTGTTAGAAAAAAGTGGTCCATTGATGGTAATACATAATGGCATAGCAGGCCCCCAGGCACTCATGGAGAATACAAAAGTCGAAGTGCATGTAGAGCTGGTATGAGCAGGTGGAAAGTGTTTGGAAGTGGAAGTTTGGATTAAAAAGTCGCTGTTCTAGAGCAGGGAGGCACCAGAGGTCCTGTATGCTGGTCCAGAAACATAGTTGCCATGTAATCAGCATGGATAAAAGAGATAAATTATCTGGAGGTCTATAGAAAGAGAAATATACTCTGCGCTTGAAACAATGTATCTAAAATATATATGTGCAGTCGGACACAGGAGATTGACTCAGCACAACTTGAATATAATGTAAAACAATTTTTATATAGTATCTGTTAGAAACAACATTTACAACATTTAATAAAAACAGATAATTAATAACGGTTAGTACATTCTCTCACACAGACTAGCTAAATGAGAGTTGAAATAACATACAACATGAAATAAAGCTATTAAATTAACTCTTTCAAGTGGTGATGGTGAAATTCAAAACACTGGCGTCCCAGTGTGTTAGTTTACGTTTGTAATTCCTGCAGAAATATTTACAGTCTCACAGTCTCTGAATTTTGTATGAAAACATTGAAGGAAAGGTGCAATTTATAATTTATGCTCCCGTGCTGGTTCCTGTGTTAGTATGCAATCAGGGTCCTTTATAAAGATGAAATACACGTGGTGTGAAGATATATCGTTAATTTACTGTTATAATAACAGCGGGTGATTGCCGTCTTTCCCAGAGTAGTATTTGTTGGTTTAAATATAAATGGCAGTGTTCATACACTGTAAATATAGCCGCCGTGGAAATAGCTATCCGGAAACAGGTGTTAGGCCCCACAGCGGGGGTCACACGGAACTCACCCGACCAGTGTTGGTAAAGCCGTGCGGCAGTGATGGATCCAAAGTGCGGCAGAAAGCTGCGATCGAAGCTGTCGCGGTTATACTGAGCTGCAGGCTGTGTCAATACGGCAGGTATCACCAAATGAACAGTGTAACAGAGTGTGGGCGTCAAATTATCTGGAGGTAGCTGATCTAAACGTGCAGAGGGAGAATCTAGATTGCGGATGGCAGGTCCGATCAGTAGGGTGTTGAGTCATCAAGAGAGGTGAACTAAATAAGATAAAGTACGAAAGTATGCCATAGGTCACTACTCTGGTGAGGGGTCATACCATCAGATGGGGTCATGAGAGGCAAAATAATAAGAGATAGCATCTACAATGAATACTCGGCCCAGGGCCATTAAGACATACAAGTGTGGATCAGGTGAAACACCCACTCCAAAAAAATAAAAGTTTTATGCACTGCTGCTTATTTGTAAAGTAGACCCCACTTGGCCACTCGATCAAGCCTCGTTTAATTAGTATCAGCCCCCCCACCCCCACCCCCTCTCAGTGCACCTGACTGAGCCTAGATCAGTAGGTGCATGCTAGAGATTAGGCGTAGGCTCAAGGGGCATAGAAAGTAGAGCCATCCTGCGGGATTTGTCACGTTGTAGTCCCCAGGAGATGAGAGGGACCAACACTGAAGTAACTTGGAAGAACTGAAGTTGCAAGTAAGAGATAAGGATGCCTGGTGGTAGTCAGGACATCTAGGCTGAAGCTATAGGCTTTTTTGTCTATTAGCTGATGGTTGGGAAGTTCCGCATTAGAGGGCAGAAGATGACTGGAACCAGGCTGCTATTAGGTACTAATGGTTACAGGCAGGACACTATATGCAAAGGCAGACCAAGAGGCAGCAACACACACACACACACACACACACAAGGCCCAGAAGTATAGGCCACGTTATTGGGTATGCTTCTTATGTCGTTTGCTGTTTTGCTCCATATATCCCTTACGTGTATACCAATATCCACTTCACATCCTTTGTGAACTTTATTTGAATACGTAAACTGAGGTACATAAAACAAAATTGTGTTAAACACAAATAACACAAATGGGTGGTGGGATGATCTTTTGTCTGATGTTATTTACTTTGTCCACAATTGGAAGACCCACATCTATGCAAAATAAATAGAATAAGGGATAGTGTAGAATTATATAATATAAGAAATAACTCCCTTCAAGTGCTGGGTAACTGGATACATGCAGGAGTTGCAGATAGTGTGATCTTTTTTCCTTTCAAATAGATCTGTTCCCAAGGTTTTGGTCAGTGCTTAAAGTGGTCCCAGAGAGGTGGTGCAACTCAACCTCCTCCCCACGGCGCCCAAGTAATAAAGGTATTGCAAAAGGGCGTGGTCTCCAAAAGAATGGGGCGTGGTCACACAATAGTAATAATGCCCACAGTAGTAGCACCCCGTAATACACATAATACCCACCACAGTAGCGCTTCTTATACAATGCCCACAGTAGTAGTGCTCATTATGCACTGTCCACTGTACTCGTAGTGCCCACAGTGGTAGTGCCCCTTATATAGACCCCATAGTAGTGGTGCCCCTTATGCAATGCCTGCAGTAGTAGTGCCCCTTATGTCCCCAGGAGTGATGCCCCTTATGAAGTGCCCCCTTTACAATGCCCTCATTATTAGGGCCCCCAGTAGTAATGCCCTTAATGGTAATGCCCCTGTGTAGTATTGCCAGCAGTAGTAATGTTGTCTGTACTAATGCCCCCAGTCGTTTAGCGCCCTAGTAGTTATGCCCCCTGCAGTTATGATCCCAGTAGTTTACCCCCCTTTAGTTTAGCCTCCCAGTGGTGATGCCCCCAGTAGTTTGCCTGCTTGTAGTTTAGCCTCCAGTAGTAATGCCCCCCTGTAGTTTGCCCCATTGTAGTTTAGCCCCTGTAGTTATGCCTCCAGTAGTTTAGCCCCTGTAGTTATGCCCCCCCATTAGTTTGGCCCCTGTAGTTATGCCCGCAGTAGTTTAGCCCCCCAGTAGTTTAGCCCCCAAGTAGTAATGCCCTGTAGTTACACCACCAGTAGTAATGCCCTCCTGTAGTTTGCCCCCAGTAGTTAGCCCCTTTGTAGTTTGCCCCCAGTATCTTGCCCCCTTGTAGCTTTCTCCCTTGTAGCTTGTCCCCTTGTAGCTTACCCCCAGTAGTTTGCCCCCTTGTAGCTTACCCCCAGTAGTTTGCCCCCAGTAATAATGTCCCCCAGTAGTTTGCTCCAGTAGATGCCCCCCAGTAATAATGTCCCCCAGTAATAATGTCCCCCAGTAGCTGCCTGCAGTAGTAATGCCCCCAATAGATGACCCCCAGTAGTAATGCCCCCAGTAGATGCCCCCCAGTAATAATGCCCCCAGTAGTTTGCCCCCCAGTATTAATGCCCATCCCCCAGTACTAATGTCCCTTTTTGATGCTCCCCCAGTAGTAATGTCCCCCCAGTAGATGCTTCCGCTGCACTAAGAAAGAAAAAACACACCATACTCACCGTTCCCCGTTCCCGCTTCCAGACCGCTGCAGTACTCCTCTCTTGGCGTCCGCTCCTCAGCACTGAGAGACGTCATGACTGACGTCTCTCCCATAACGCATGCCGCACAGTGACAGCGCGGAAGACGGAGCTCAGTACTGAGCTCCTGTCTCCGGGTTTCGGTGAGGAGAGACGGGCGCCCGCTGGTAACACAATCTCAGCAGGTGCCCATCATCTCCCTGTGTGGCGCCGGGGACACATCGAGTTAGGTGAGCCGGAGGAGGCGGAACTGCGTTCTGTCTCCAAATGGAACTGATGGAACGCGGTTCTGCCCCGTTCCGGCTCACTTTAACCCCTGTACACATGCAAATTAATAAAGTTTTTTCTTACAGGTCGATTTAGTACAGAGGGAAAAGCCCTTTACTGTATATTATAAACTGGTATTATTTATTTATTAACAATGTTCACGTGCACTGTCATCTAACTAGAGTACTGTCTCCCAACACCAGGAAGATTAAGGCACATTTAGCCTCACATCCTATATTTTCCAAGTGATAGTGGTAATTTAAATGTACAGTAGGACTATGAATACCACACCCATCAAAAGAGAAAGTCTGTAATTCTGTGATGTGGTAGTGCAGCTCTAACGTATAATACAGTGTATGCAAGGAAAGCTGAATTACAGGGTAAAATAAGAAATATATTTAAGTAGCAAAAGTTGGTAATGCGATGCAACTAGGATACAAGACTTTAAAAATAAAAGATTCTCTACCTGTATTGGAACAGCTCCAGGTGTTTTGTGCAATATGGCTCAAAGTCGCTATGTATAAGGGGACACAGCTGTCCGGTTCATACTTACATACTCTCCCGGAATGTCCAGGAAGCTCCCAATATGCAGAGAGCCCTTGAGCCCCTGGAAAGAGTTGGTGTTCCTCCCCCTGCCTTCCCGCTTCCTAGTGATTATTGATTATTACAATAATCTTCTTACTGGTAGAGATGAGCGGGTTCGGTTTCTTTGAATCCGAACCCGCACGAACTTCACTTTTTTTTTCACGGGTCCGAGCGACTCGGATCTTCCCGCCTTGCTCGGTTAACCCGAGCGCGCCCGAACGTCATCATGACGCTGTCGGATTCTCGCGAGACTCGGATTCTATATAAGGAGCCGCGCGTCGCCGCCATTTTCACACGTGCATTGAGATTGATAGGGAGAGGACGTGGCTGGCGTCCTCTCCATTAGAATAGATTAGAAGAGAGTGAGAGAGAGAGAGATTGTGCAGACAGAGTTTACCACAGTGACCAGTGCAGTTATTGTTAAGTTAACTTTTATTTAATATATCCGTTCTCTGCTATATCCGTTCTCTGCCTGAAAAAAACGATACACAGCAGTCACACAGTGTGACTCAGTCTGTGTGCACTCAGCTCAGCCCAGTGTGCTGCACATCAATGTATAAAAGCTTATAATAATTGTGGGGGAGACTGGGGAGCACTGCAGGTTGTTATAGCAGGAGCCAGGAGTACATAATATTATATTAATTTAAAATTAAACAGTGCACACTTTTGCTGCAGGAGTGCCACTGCCAGTGTGACTAGTGGTGACCAGTGCCTGACCACCAGTATAGTAGTATATTGTTGTATACTATCTCTTTATCAACCAGTCTATATTAGCAGCAGACACAGTACAGTGCGGTAGTTCACGGCTGTGGCTACCTCTGTGTCGGCAGTCGGCACTCGGCAGGCAGTCCGTCCATCCATAATTGTATAATTATATACCACCTAACCGTGGTATTTTTTTTTCTTTCTTTATACCGTCGTCATAGTCATACTAGTTGTTACGAGTATACTACTATCTCTTTATCAACCAGTGTACAGTGCGGTAGTTCACGGCTGTGGCTACCTCTGTGTCGGCAGTCGGCAGGCAGTCCGTCCATCCATAATTGTATTATTATAATATATACCACCTAACCGTGGTTTTTTTTTCATTCTTTATACCGTCATAGTGTCATACTAGTTGTTACGAGTATACTACTATCTCTTTATCAACCAGTGTACAGTGCGGTAGTTCACGGCTGTGGCTACCTCTGTGTCGGCAGTCGGCAGGCAGTCCGTCCATCCATAATTGTATTCTAATATATACCACCTAACCGTGGGTTTTTTTTCATTCTTTATACCGTCATAGTGTCATACTAGTTGTTACGAGTATACTACTATCTCTTTATCAACCAGTGTACAGTGCGGTAGTTCACGGCTGTGGCTACCTCTGTGTCGGCAGTCGGCAGGCAGTCCGTCCATCCATAATTGTATTATAATATATACCACCTAACCGTGGTTTTTTTTTCATTCTTTATACCGTCATAGTCAGTCATACTAGTTGTTACGAGTATACTACTATCTCTTTATCAACCAGTGTACAGTGCGGTAGTTCACGGCTGTGGCTACCTCTGTGTCGGCACTCGGCAGGCAGTCCGTCCATCCATAATTGTATTATAATATATACCACCTAACCGTGGTTTTTTTTTCATTCTTTATACCGTCATAGTGTCATACTAGTTGTTACGAGTATACTACTATCTCTTTATCAACCAGTGTACAGTGCGGTAGTTCACGGCTGTGGCTACCTCTGTGTCGGCAGTCGGCAGGCAGTCCGTCCATCCATAATTGTATTATAATATATACCACCTAACCGTGGTTTTTTTTTCATTCTTTATACCGTCATAGTGTCATACTAGTTGTTACGAGTATACTACTATCTCTTTATCAACCAGTGTACAGTGCGGTAGTTCACGGCTGTGGCTACCTCTGTGTCGGCAGTCGGCAGGCAGTCCGTCCATCCATAATTGTATTATAATATATACCACCTAACCGTGGTTTTTTTTTCATTCTTTATACCGTCATAGTCAGTCATACTAGTTGTTACGAGTATACTACTATCTCTTTATCAACCAGTGTACAGTGCGGTAGTTCACGGCTGTGGCTACCTCTGTGTCGGAACTCGGCAGGCAGTCCGTCCATCCATAATTGTATTACAATATATACCACCTAACCGTGGTTTTTTTTTCATTCTTTATACCGTCATAGTCAGTCATTCTAGTTGTTACGAGTATACTACTATCTCTTTATCAACCAGTGTACAGTGCGGTAGTTCACGGCTGTGGCTACCTCTGTGTCGGAACTCGGCAGGCAGTCCGTCCATCCATAATTGTATTACAATATATACCACCTAACCGTGGTTTTTTTTTCATTCTTTATACCGTCATAGTCAGTCATACTAGTTGTTACGAGTATACTACTATCTCTTTATCAACCAGTGTACAGTGCGGTAGTTCACGGCTGTGGCTACCTCTGTGTCGGAACTCGGCAGGCAGTCCGTCCATCCATAATTGTATTACAATATATACCACCTAACCGTGGTTTTTTTTTCATTCTTTATACCGTCATAGTCAGTCATACTAGTTGTTACGAGTATACTACTATCTCTTTATCAACCAGTGTACAGTGCGGTAGTTCACGGCTGTGGCTACCTCTGTGTCGGCACTCGGCAGGCAGTCCGTCCATCCATAATTGTATTACAATATATACCACCTAACCGTGGTTTTTTTATACCACCTAACCGTGGCAGTCCGTCCATAATTGTATACTAGTATCCAATCCATCCATCTCCATTGTTTACCTGAGGTGCCTTTTAGTTCTGCCTATAAAATATGGAGAACAAAAAAGTTGAGGTTCCAAAATTAGGGAAAGATCAAGATCCACTTCCACCTCGTGCTGAAGCTGCTGCCACTAGTCATGGCCGAGACGATGAAATGCCAGCAACGTCGTCTGCCAAGGCCGATGCCCAATGTCATAGTACAGAGCATGTCAAATCCAAAACACCAAATATCAGAAAAAAAAGGACTCCAAAACCTAAAATAAAATTGTCGGAGGAGAAGCGTAAACTTGCCAATATGCCATTTACCACACGGAGTGGCAAGGAACGGCTGAGGCCCTGGCCTATGTTCATGGCTAGTGGTTCAGCTTCACATGAGGATGGAAGCACTCAGCCTCTCGCTAGAAAACTGAAAAGACTCAAGCTGGCAAAAGCACCGCAAAGAACTGTGCGTTCTTTGAAATCCCAAATCCACAAGGAGAGTCCAATTGTGTCGTTTGCGATGCCTGACCTTCCCAACACTGGACGTGAAGAGCATGCGCCTTCCACTATTTGCATGCCCCCTGCAAGTGCTGGAAGGAGCACCCGCAGTCCAGTTCCTGATAGTCAGATTGAAGATGTCAGTGTTGAAGTACACCAGGATGAGGAGGATATGGGTGTTGCTGGCGCTGGGGAGGAAATTGACCAGAAGGATTCTGATGGTGAGGTGGTTTGTTTAAGTCAGGCACCCGGGGAGACACCTGTTGTCCGTGGGAGGAATATGGCCGTTGACATGCCAGGTGAAAATACCAAAAAAATCAGCTCTTCGGTGTGGAGGTATTTCACCAGAAATGCGGACAACAGGTGTCAAGCCGTGTGTTCCCTTTGTCAAGCTGTAATAAGTAGGGGTAAGGACGTTAACCACCTCGGAACATCCTCCCTTATACGTCACCTGCAGCGCATTCATAATAAGTCAGTGACAAGTTCAAAAACTTTGGGTGACAGCGGAAGCAGTCCACTGACCAGTAAATCCCTTCCTCTTGTAACCAAGCTCACGCAAACCACCCCACCAACTCCCTCAGTGTCAATTTCCTCCTTCCCCAGGAATGCCAATAGTCCTGCAGGCCATGTCACTGGCAAGTCTGACGAGTCCTCTCCTGCCTGGGATTCCTCCGATGCATCCTTGCGTGTAACGCCTACTGCTGCTGGCGCTGCTGTTGTTGCCGCTGGGAGTCGATGGTCATCCCAGAGGGGAAGTCGTAAGCCCACTTGTACTACTTCCAGTAAGCAATTGACTGTTCAACAGTCCTTTGCGAGGAAGATGAAATATCACAGCAGTCATCCTACTGCAAAGCGGATAACTGAGGCCTTGGCATCCTGGGTGGTGAGAAACGTGGTTCCGGTATCCATCATTACTGCAGAGCCAACTAGAGACTTGTTGGAGGTACTGTGTCCCCGGTACCAAATACCATCTAGGTTCCATTTCTCTAGGCAGGCGATACCGAAAATGTACACAGACCTCAGAAAAAGAGTCACCAGTGTCCTAAAAAATGCAGCTGTACCCAATGTCCACTTAACCACGGACATGTGGACAAGTGGAGCAGGGCAGGGTCAGGACTATATGACTGTGACAGCCCACTGGGTAGATGTATGGACTCCCACCGCAAGAACAGCAGCGGCGGCACCAGTAGCAGCATCTCGCAAACGCCAACTCTTTCCTAGGCAGGCTACGCTTTGTATCACCGCTTTCCAGAATACGCACACAGCTGAAAACCTCTTACGGCAACTGAGGAAGATCATCGCGGAATGGCTTACCCCAATTGGACTCTCCTGTGGATTTGTGGCATCGGACAACGCCAGCAATATTGTGTGTGCATTAAATCTGGGCCAATTCCAGCACGTCCCATGTTTTGCACATACCTTGAATTTGGTGGTGCAGAATTTTTTAAAAAACGACAGGGGCGTGCAAGAGATGCTGTCGGTGGCCAGAAGAATTGCGGGACACTTTCGGCGTACAGGCACCACGTACAGAAAACTGGAGCACCACCAAAAACTACTGAACCTGCCCTGCCATCATCTGAAGCAAGAAGTGGTAACGAGGTGGAATTCAACCCTCTATATGCTTCAGAGGTTGGAGGAGCAGCAAAAGGCCATTCAAGCCTATACAATTGAGCACGATATAGTAGGTGGAATGCACCTGTCTCAAGTGCAGTGGAGAATGATTTCAACGTTGTGCAAGGTTCTGATGCCCTTTGAACTTGCCACACGTGAAGTCAGTTCAGACACTGCCAGCCTGAGTCAGGTCATTCCCCTCATCAGGCTTTTGCAGAAGAAGCTGGAGGCATTGAAGGAGGAGCTAACACGGAGCGATTCCGCTAGGCATGTGGGACTTGTGGATGCAGCCCTTAATTCGCTTAACAAGGATTCACGGGTGGTCAATCTGTTGAAATCAGAGCACTACATTTTGGCCACCGTGCTCGATCCTAGATTTAAAGCCTACCTTGGATCTCTCTTTCCGGCAGACACAGGTCTGCTGGGGTTGAAAGACCTGCTGGTGACAAAATTGTCAAGTCAAGCGGAACGCGACCTGTCAACATCTCCTCCTTCACATTCTCCCGCAACTGGGGGTGCGAGGAAAAGGCTCAGAATTCCGAGCCCACCCGCTGGCGGTGATGCAGGGCAGTCTGGAGCGACTGCTGATGCTGACATCTGGTCCGGACTGAAGGACCTGACAACGATTACGGACATGTCGTCTACTGTCACTGCATATGATTCTCTCAACATTGATAGAATGGTGGAGGATTATATGAGTGACCGCATCCAAGTAGGCACGTCACACAGTCCGTACTTATACTGGCAGGAAAAAGAGGCAATTTGGAGGCCCTTGCACAAACTGGCTTTATTCTACCTAAGTTGCCCTCCCACAAGTGTGTACTCCGAAAGAGTGTTTAGTGCCGCCGCTCACCTTGTCAGCAATCGGCGTACGAGGTTACATCCAGAAAATGTGGAGAAGATGATGTTCATTAAAATGAATTATAATCAATTCCTCCGCGGAGACATTGACCAGCAGCAATTGCCTCCACAAAGTACACAGGGAGCTGAGATGGTGGATTCCAGTGGGGACGAATTGATAATCTGTGAGGAGGGGGATGTACACGGTGATATATCGGAGGGTGAAGATGAGGTGGACATCTTGCCTCTGTAGAGCCAGTTTGTGCAAGGAGAGATTAATTGCTTCTTTTTTGGGGGGGGTCCAAACCAACCCGTCATATCAGTCACAGTCGTGTGGCAGACCCTGTCACTGAAATGATGGGTTGGTTAAAGTGTGCATGTCCTGTTTTGTTTATACAACATAAGGGTGGGTGGGAGGGCCCAAGGATAATTCCATCTTGCACCTCTTTTTTCTTTTCTTTTTCTTTGCATCATGTGCTGATTGGGGAGGGTTTTTTGGAAGGGACATCCTGCGTGACACTGCAGTGCCACTCCTAGATGGGCCCGGTGTTTGTGTCGGCCACTAGGGTCGCTAATCTTACTCACACAGCTACCTCATTGCGCCTCTTTTTTTCTTTGCGTCATGTGCTGTTTGGGGAGGGTTTTTTGGAAGGGACATCCTGCGTGACACTGCAGTGCCACTCCTAGATGTGCCCGGTGTTTGTGTCGGCCACTAGGGTCGCTAATCTTACTCACACAGTCAGCTACCTCATTGCGCCTCTTTTTTTCTTTGCGTCATGTGCTGTTTGGGGAGGGTTTTTTGGAAGGGCCATCCTGCGTGACACTGCAGTGCCACTCCTAGATGGGCCCGGTGTTTGTGTCGGCCACTAGGGTCGCTAATCTTACTCACACAGCTACCTCATTGCGCCTCTTTTTTTCTTTGCGTCATGTGCTGTTTGGGGAGGGTTTTTTGGAAGGGACATCCTGCGTGACACTGCAGTGCCACTCCTAGATGGGCCCGGTGTTTGTGTCGGCCACTAGGGTCGCTTATCTTACTCACACAGCGACCTCGGTGCAAATTTTAGGACTAAAAATAATATTGTGAGGTATTCAGAATAGACTGAAAATGAGTGTAAATTATGGTTTTTGAGGTTAATAATACTTTGGGATCAAAATGACCCCCAAATTCTATGATTTATGCTGTTTTTTAGTGTTTTTGGAAAAAAACACCCGAATCCAAAACACACCCGAATCCGACAAAAATAATTCGGTGAGGTTTTGCCAAAACGCGTTCGAACCCAAAACACGGCCGCGGAACCGAACCCAAAACCAAAACACAAAACCCGAAAAATTTCAGGCGCTCATCTCTACTTACTGGTCTTACCAAGAGGAGACTCTCACCACTACAATCCATTCTGAATGCAGCTGCGAGGCTATTCTTCCTTGCTAGACGTTCATTGTCTGCAGATCCACTTTGTCAGTCCTTCCATTGGTTACCTGTATTCTACCGTATTCAATATAAAATACTTTTACTCACACACAAGGCCATTAACCAAACTACATCTATGTACATCTCTTCGATTATCTCAAAATATCTCCCAACCCAACCTCTCTGCTCTTCACAAGATCCACGTCTCTCATCCACACTCATTACTCGCTCCCATTCACGATTGCAGGACTTTCTTCGGGCTGCACCAACTCTATGGAATGCCCTACCATTTACGATAAGACTCTCTCATAGTCTCCAAACCTTCAAGCGTTCCCTAAAACTCACCTATTCTGGCAAGCTTATTATCTTCCAGAACCGCCCACATAACCTTCATAATCTTTCCTATGTAATTATGGGCAGCAGCAAAATTTTCCTCTAATAAGCAAAACCATGTGCAGTGCAGGTGGGGCAGATATAACATGTGCAGAGAGAGTTAGATTTGGGTAGGTACAGAAGAGATAGGAAGGGGGCACTGCCTCACCTGCCATAGACTTTTTGCTCCAGAGTTTTGACTATAAAAATGATTAGAATAATACAAAGAAGCTATTTGTAATATATTCTTTGTATTTTTCTTATACTTTATACAGTCAAAACTCTGGTGTATACATTAGTATGACAAGAAAGGCTCTGCCTCACCTGCATCACCTCACCACACGTCACTGATGCACAGGCAATTACAGTTTAACGAGCAAGGTGGCAATACAGGTACAACCCTCAATAATGAGACCAAGGAAGCAGGGAGCTGCTTCCTCTGATTACTCACTAATTAGGACAAGGTCAAACTTATTTAGTAATTATAAATCTCTGGGAATGATGTCTCAAGTTAAGTCTGAGTATCAGATGCAAGTCAAACAACCTGCAACACAGAATCCAGGGTTGCATGTGCTGGCATGAATGGTGTATCTATGTGGAATGAAGGATGTGCGGTGTACACAGTCACCATGCAACCGTTTAATATACTTACAGTACTTTGTGTCGGGTACAGGCACTATATCCTGGAGATATGTGCATGTGCCGTAAACTGTTATAGGATGCATGGGTGCTTGATTGAACCCTTCCAAGGTGTACATAACTCAGTATAGAGGTAACAGAAGAGTGTCCACATAACTGCAGCTACTGTACCTGTGTGCTCATGAGTCGGTAGACGTTCTTTATTTCTTCTAGGCCAGCGTCCTCTGGTCTAAGTAAGCTACAGGCTACATATAGATTTCTTTAAGTGCACTTCCCAGATCATCCTGCACATTAACACACGTCTACACATCTCTATTAAATCCCACAAATATATTTCCTGAAAAGAGGTGCTTCTCCAATAGCTGTTATACTATAAGCCCATATACAAATTGAATAGAAACCTGCACAAAAGTTCAGTTCACATATAAAGAAAATGTATTTTTGAGATTTTTGCAAATTTATTTAAAACAAAAAAACTAAGAAATCACATGTACATAAGTATAATCACAGCCTTTGCTCAATACTTTGTTGATGCACCCTTGGCAGCAATTACAGCCTCAAGTCTTTTTGATTATGATGCCTCAAGCTTGGCACACCTATGTTTGGGCACTTTCGCCCATTCCTCTTTGCAGCACCTCTCAAACTCCACAAGGTTGAATGGAAAGCGTCGGTGCACAGCCATTTTCAGATCTCTCCAGAGATGTTCAATCGGATTCAAGTCTGGGCTCTGGCTGAGCCACTCAAGGACATTCACAGAGTTGTCCTGAAGCCACTCCTTTGATATCTTAGCTGTGTGCTTAGGGCGTTGTCATGCTGAAAGATGAACCATCGCCCCAGCGTGAGGTCGAGCGCTCTGGAGCAGGTTTTCATCCAGGATGTCTCTGTACATATCTGCATTCATCTTTTCTTCTATCCTGACTAGTCTCCCAGTTCCTGCCGCTGAAAAACATCCCCACAGCATGATGCTGCCACCACCATGATGTAGGGATGGTATTGGCCTATTGATGAGCGGTGCCTGGTTTCCTCCAAACATGATGCCTGGCATTCACGCCAAAGAGTTCAATCTTTGTCTCATCAGACCAGAGAATTTTATTTCTCATGGTCTGAGAGTCAGGTGCATTTTGGCAAACTCCAGGAAGGCTTCCATGTGCTTTTCACTAAGGAGTGGCTTCCGTCTGGCCACTCTACCATACAGGCCTGATTAGTGGATTGCTGCAGAGATGGTTGTCCTTCTGGAAGGTTCTCCTCTCTCCACAGAGGAATGCTGTAGCTCTGACAGAGTGACCATCGGATTGCTCAGTTTAGACAGCTGGCCAGCTCTAGGAAGAGTCCTGGTGGTTCTGAACTTCTTCCATTTACGGATGATGGAGGCCACTGTGCTCATTGGGACTTTCAAAGCAGCAGATATTCTTCTGTACCCTTCCCCAGATTTGTGCATCGAGACAATTCTGTCTCGGAGGTCTACAGACAATTCCTTTGACTTCATGCTTGATTTGTACGCAGACATGCACTGTCACGTTTGGGACCTTATATTGACAGGTGTGTGCCTTTCCAAATCATGTCAAATCAACTAAATTTACCAAAAGTGGACTCCAATTAAGCTGTAGAAACATCTCAAGGATGATCAGTGGAAACAGGATTCAACTGAGCTCAATTTTGAGCTTCATGGCAAAGGCTGTGAATACTTATGTACATGTGATTTCTTAGTTTTTTATTTTTAATAGATTTGCAAAAATCTCAAGAAAACTTTTTTCATGTTGTCATTATGGGGTATTGTGTGTAGAATTCTGTGGGGAAAAATGAACTTATTCCATTTTGGAATAAGGCTGTAACATAACAAAATGTGGAAAAAGTGAAGCGCTGTGAATACTTTCCGGATGCACTGTATGACTTTAGCTGGTCTACAGTAGGAGACAGGTAGGAAATGTTATGTTCAATAACAAAAGGAACAGTCCATAATGTAGAGATGTGCACGCAGACAGCCAGAGAAAGTTACATAATGGGTGAAAGCATGAGTGGAAAGGTAAGCTCCAGTCATTTGGTGAGAGAAACCCGTTTCTTCTGTGCACTCTCCAGCCTTACTTTATGTGATAGACATTGTTCCTAAGGGATGGTATCGGGATCCCGGCAGTCAGAATACAGACAGTGGCATCCCGACGCTCAGCATTTGATTGGCACTTAGCACAACAGTGCTGACAAACTAGCTGTTAGCATACCTCCCAACATCCAGATGTTTGTAGTCAGGACCCCTCGCGCAGTGAAGTCGCGTGCCGCCAGAAAGGAGTGTGGCCTGTTGAAACGGGAGCGTAACTTTGCACGAATGACAAGATCACGAGCCACGCCTCCCATTTTTGTCACAGTAGGGGCACGGCCAGCACTCTGTGAGTTAATGGCCATGCCCCCAGTCCATCTGACTCACTGGAATAGATGCTGTGCGCGTGCGCACAGCATCTTCAGTGTTGCGCTACTCTGAACTGAGCAGAGAAGCGAGTGATAGGGAGCCCCCAACTGCCCCCTCCCCCAACCGCGGGACACTGTGGCCTGTGAGAGGGACCGTGGGACGGACCCCAAAAAACGGGACTGTTCCGCGAAAATGGGGAGAGTTGGGAGGTATGTGTTGAGAATCCATCAATGTACATTCAAGCAGAATCAGGGAGTATACAGTATGTTGAAACATGCCTATGAGACACATGGAAATAAAGAACCTGGAGACAATCTGTAATAGAGTAAATGACGCTCCAGAACACAGGCAAGAAGGATCCAAAAATAAAAGTTATGGTGCTCAAAATATTGATGGCAGTGTTGCAAACAGACAGATTGGGGTTGATGTTGATTACTGCAACAGAGTGCAAAAACAGGATTTTGATACCTATCGGTAAATCCTTTTCTCCTAGTCCGTAGAGGATGCTGGGGTCCACTTCTTGACCATGGGGTATAGACGGTTCCGCAGGAACCATGGGCACTCTTAAGACTTTTCAATGGGTGTGAACTGGCTCCTCCCTCTATGCCCCTCCTCCAGACCTCAGTTATAGGAACTGTGCCCAGGGAGACGGACATTTCGAGGAAAGGATTTACTTTAATACTACTGGTCAGATTCATACCAGCTCACTCCTCAACCATGCCGCACAACATGGCATTCAACATAACACATGCCAACAGGCATGAACCAATTGCAGCAACATGCTGAACTAAGATAACACAACTTGTGTAACACTAATAACTAAACTGCAGGTAAAGTACGCACTGGGACGGGTGCCCAGCATCCTCTACGGACTAGGAGAAAAGGATTTACCGGTAGGTATCAAAATCCGGTTTTCTCATACGTCCTAGAGGATGCTGGGGTCCACTTCATGACCATGGGGTTTATACCAAAGATCCAGTACGGGTGGGAAAGTGCGGATGACCCTGCAGCACCGATTGACCGAACTTGAGGTCTTCATCGGCCAAGATGTCAACTTGTAGAATGTGTTTGACCCCGACCAAGTAGCTGCTCGGCAAAGTTGCAATGCCGAGACCCCCTCGGGCAGCCGCCCAGGATGAGCCCACCTTCCTAGTGGAATGGGCCTTCACTGACGCCGGTAACGGCAATCCAGCCGTAGTATAAGCGTGTTGAATCGTACTTCTGATCCAACACGCAACAGTCTGCTTGGAAGCAGGACACCCAATTTTATTGGGAGCATACAGGACAAACAATGACTCTGTTTTCCGTATATGAGCTGTTCTAGCGACATAGATTTTCAAAGCCCTAACCACATCTAGAGACTTTGACTAGGTGAACGTGTCAGTAACTACTGGCACCATAATAGGTTGGTTTATGTGGAAAGAAGAAACCACCTTTGGAAGAAAATGTTGACAAATTCGCAACTCTGCTCTATCTTCATGGAAGATTAGGTAAGGGCTCTTGTGAGACAAGGCCCCCAATTCAGACACCCGCCGTGCAGATGCCAATGCCAAAAGCATCACCACTTTCCAAGTGAGAAACTTAAACTCTATCTCTTGTAGAGGCTCAAACCAGTACGATTGGAGGAACTGCATCACTACATTAAGGTCCCATGGTGCCACCGGAGGCACAAATGGAGGCTGGATGTGCAGAACCTCTTTCACGAAGGTCTGAACCTCTGGAAGAGAGGCCAATTGTTTCTGGAAGAACACCGACAAGGCTGAAATCTGGACCTTGATCGATCCCAATCTGAGGCCCGCCTCCACACCAGCCTGTAGAAAATGGAGAAAACGTCCCAAGTGAAACTCTTCTGTAGGAGCCTTCTTGGATTCACACCAAGACACAAGACTCCAAATACGGTGGTAATGTTTCGACATTACTCCCTTCCTGGCCTTAATAAGAGTGGGAATGACTTCCTTGGGAATACCCTTTCGGGCTAGGATCCGGCGCTCAACAGCCATGCCGTCAAACGTAGCCGCAGTAAGTCTTGATACACGCACGGCCCCTGCTGTAGCAGGTCCTCACGAAGAGGAAGAGGCCAAGGGTTTTCCATGAGCAACTCCTGAAGATCTGGATACCAAGCCCTCCTTGGCCAGTCTGGGGCAATGAAGATTGGTCGAACTCTTGTTCTTTTTATGATCCTGAGAACTTTTGGGATCAGCGGAAGTGGAGGGAAGACATACACTGACTGGAAATCCTGGTTTTTGTCGACAGGATTATCTTTCGGTGCATGTGTAGGTGGGAACCCGACCACTTGTCCAACAGGTCCCACTGGAACACTCTGGCATGGAACCTGCCAAACTGTATGGCCTCGTAGGCCACCACCATCTTCTCCAACAACCGAATGCACTGATGGATCGACACCCTGGATGGTTTCAATAACTGTTTTACCAGTTCTGGATTTCCAGAGCCTTTTCCACCGGAAGAAATACTCTCTGAACTTACGTGTCCAGGATCATCCCGAGAAAAGACAACCTTGTCGTCGGTTCCAACTGGGACTTTGGATAATTTATGATCCAACCGTGTTGTTGGAGTATCGACAGGGAGAGTGTGATGTTTTGTAACAACTGCTCCCTGGATCTCGCTTTTATCAGGAGATCGTCCAGATAAGGAATTATATTGACTCCTTTTTGACGCAGGAGAACCATCATCTCTGCCATCACCTTGGTGAATACCCTCAGCGCCGTGGAGAGACCGAAAGGTAATGTCTGGAATTGGTAGTGGCAATCCTGAACCGCAAATCTCAGATAGGCCTGGTGAGGAGGGTAAATGGGAACATGCAGGTAAGCATCCTTTATGTCTACAGACACCATGTAGTCCCCCTCCTCCAGACTGGAAATCACTGCTCTCAGTGATTCCATTTTGAACTTGAAACGTTTCAAGTAGAAATTCAGATTTTTCAGGTTCAGGATTGGTCTGACCGACCCGTCCGGCTTCGGAACCACAAAAAGGCTTGAATAAAATCCCTCCCCTTGTTGTGACACAGGTACCAGGACTATGACCTGATCCTGACATCATTTTTGGATTGCCGCTGTTATTGCTTCTCTGTCTGGAAGAGAAGCTGGCAAGGACGATTTATAAAATCGGCATGGGGGGACGTCTTGAAACTCCAGCTTGTATCCCTGGGATACGATTTGTAACACCCAGGGATCCAGGCCAGACAGAATTTAACCCTGGCTAAACAGTTTGAGACGTGCCCCCACCCAAGCGGCCTCCCGCAAGGGAGCCCCAGCGTCATGCTGAAGATTTGACAGAAGTAGGGTAGACTTCTGCTCCTGGGAACTTGAAGCCGCTGTGGACTTCTTTCCCTTTCCCCTTCCCCTACCAGCAAAGAAGGGGGAACCTCTCGCTTTTTTGTATTTATTGGGCCGAAAGGACTGCATGTGTTGGTGATAGGTCTTTTTTGCCGCTGCAGGCGCAGAGGGCAAAAATGTCGACTTACCTGCGGTAGCCGCTGAGACTAACGCATCCAGTCCATCACCAAATAAGGCCTCACCTTTATATGGGAGCGCCTCCATGTTTCTTTTGGAATCTGTATCCGTGTTCCACTGGCGAATCCACAACGCCCGCCGAGCCGATACTGCCATGGTAGCGGCTTGTGAACTCAAGAGTCCAATATCTTTCATTGCTTCTAGCATGTATGCGGCAGCGTCTTTGATATTCCCTAACTTAAGGAGTATCTCATCTTTATCAATCGTGTCAATTTCTGATTATACACTTTCCGACCATTTTTCAATAGCGCGACTCACCCACGCGCAGGCAATAGTGGGCCTGAGCAGCGTACCATTGGCAACATAAATGGATTTCAATGTAGTTTCCATCTTTCGGTCTGCCGGCTCCTTTAGCAAAGCCGTACCAGGTGCAGGGAGAATTACCTTCTTTGTCAACCTGGACAGTGCACTGTCTAACACAGGGGGTGACTCCCATTTTTTCCTGTCCTCTGCTGGGAAAGGGTAAGCTATTTGAATCCTCTTGGGAATACGAAATTTCTTTTCAGGATTCACCCACATCCCTTCAAAGAGAGTATTTAGCTCGTGGGAAGGAGGGAAAGTGACTTTGGATTTCTTTTCTTTATAGAAATACGCCTTCTCCTGAGGTACAGGAGTGGCTTCCGTGACTTCCAAAACTTCCCTTATAGCTATAATCATATATTGTATATTTTTTGCCAATTTATGATCTATTTCTCTGGAGTCACTATTGTCGACACAAGAATCAGTGTCCGTGTCGGTATCAGTATTCACAATTTTCTCAAATGGTCACTTATGTAACCCAGAGGGGTTGCCTGCAGACGGAACAGAGCCCTGAAAAATCACATCTTCCACAGATTTTCTCCAGCACTCAGCATGAGATTCAGACTTATCTAATCTCCTATTGATATGATGCATACTATCACGTATTTCTTTCACCCATGCAGGCTCTTGGTGTGTTGGCAGTGCCACCACATTACAACTCTGTGTCCCTAAAATGGCTTCCTCCGGGGAGGAACTCCCTTCCTCAGACATGTCACACTCGTGTACAACACCCACACAGACACACTGGGGCTTATAGGGGACAGACCCACAGTAAAATCTGTCAGAGGGACACAGTTTAGGAGCAGCCAGTTCACAACCCCAGCGCCAGTATCGAATGCCTGTGAACACAGAATGCCTGCAGACAAGCAGCGCTTTTACACAGTAATTCACACTTGTAATGCACTAAAAACGCTTTGTGCCCCCCCTTATTTTCACCCTGATACTTGTAGTCAGAAGTGGAGGAAAGGACCAGCGTTGTCTCTGCAGCCTGAGGAGAGAGGAAATGGCGCTGAGCAGTGTGCTGGCTGCCTGAGGAAGAAGCTCCGCCCCCGTAATGGCGCGTTTTTCACTCAGTAATCTTTTATGATATTTATACTGGCGGGGGTAGGGCTGTGCCAGAGGCATCTTATGCCCCCTTTTTGCCAGTTTATAGGTATTTTTGCTGCCCAGGGCACCCCCCCCCCCTGCGCCCTGCAGTGCCTGTGTGTGTGGGCAGCAATGGCGCGCTGCGCTCCCGCCAGCCGCGCTGTACCTCAGCCGTCACTTTTCTTGATAGAAGATCTGTCTTCTTCTACTCACCTGTCTTCTGACTTCTGGCTCTGCGAGGGAGGTGACGGCGTGCTTTGGGAGTGAGCATCTAGACACGGCTAGCGTTCAGTACCCTTCAGGAGCTAATGGTGTCCTGTCAGCCAGAAGCAGAGCCATGAAACTCTTCAGAAAGTTGGTTCCTACTCCTGCCCCCTCAGTCCCACGAAGCAGGGAGTCTGTTGCCAGCAGTTCTCCCTGAAAATAAAAAACCTAACATAAGTCTTTTCAGAGAAACTCAGTAGAGCTCCTTAGAGTGCATCCAGGCTGCCTGGGCACATTTCTAAAACTGAGGTCTGGGGAGGGGCATAGAGGGAGGAGCCAGGTCACACCCATTGAAAAGTCTTAAGAGTGCCCATGGCTCCTGCGGAACCGTCTATACCCCATGGTCATGAAGTGGACCCCAGCATCCTCTAGGACGTATGAGAAATAATTATAGCAGTAATGAGTCATAAACAGAATCTAAATGATACCTGAATTATGTAGAAGTCTCTGTAGAGTGCTGTGGTGCAGCAGAGTACTCATGCATAGTGAAACAATGACGAAAGGGTGTATTTACTAACAGTGGTTTTTCTAAGCCGCCAATTTTCACCGTCTTTGAGAGGCTGGCTTTAAAAACGAAGTTGTAATGCAGGCAAAATCAGGCTTGTTTTACATTTATCACTAATGTCCTCTTAAATCCAATCTTCAAAGACTCTGTAAAAAAGTGGCTTTACAAAAAAACAATCTTTAGTAAATACAGTACAAGGGTGTCACACAGCAGGAAAATCTACATGGTACAGTAAGTGAAACAAATGTTCCACGGAATAAACGAGCAAGTGAAGAGTGCAGATAACAGTGGATCTCAGAAATCACAGAGCAGACTGGAAAACAGGAAACTATGGGCATGATTCAATTCGATGACAGTTGAATCGCGCCGAGAATTAGCTCCCGGGGCTATTCAATACAGCTCCCCGCGACACCCAACGATGGGATTTCTTCTTGCACCCCTGGAGGGGTGCGAGAAGAAATCCGACAAAAGTGCCGGCGCAATACTGATTTCTGCCCTTAGCACGGCAGAAACAGCGTCGCATCGAGCACTTAGTTGGAGAATGCTGGTTCTCCCGACAAAAAACTCTGTTTAGTCTGGGAGAACGGGCATTCTCCAACTTACAACTGCGCTGTATTGAATAACCCCGGGAGCTAATTCCCGGCGCTATTCAACTGTCATCAAATTGAATCATGCCCTATAAGGGCGATGTGAAAGGTGGTAAGTGTTAAATGCACTATAAACAGCGCTATAACACATCGTATGAAAGCAGACAGGGCAGCCAACAGATTTTGTTGGGTCGAGACTGACAAAAGAAACAGGGTGTCTCTCCCCCCCCCCCCCCCCCAACCCGGGGGATCAGTGATGTGGATACTGTGGGTGAAACTACAGGAGGGGTGGGGTATAAATTGGTGGGTAAACCAGTTGAGATACACATTTTCAAAGTTTGGGCTGTGAGGGTAGGTGTTATTATAACATGTCAATCTATCATAAATTATATCGACATGCCGAGTGTCGACATTATGACCATGTCAAAATTGTGCATGTTGACATTTTTGAATGTCAACACAATATACCACACCATAAGCACACGTGTATGTGATAGACAGGGGTAAATAGTACAAGCATATTAACTGAGGAGCTAGGGGCTAACCCCTGCTGTTCATGTCCAAGGTTAAAAACAAGTTCCCACTTGTGCATATATAGTAATGAGTGTTTGCTCTGCCCCCTACCGTTGATGAATCTACCAGTAACTAGTAAAACAGATGTTACATATAAACAACACAGGTAAATAACAACACCGGAACAGAAAGGCCAGCTGCTACACAGTTTTCATTTTATATATCTGACATTTACACTAGCAATTGTCATTAGTCTAAAAATGAGCTAAATGTTAAATTGCGTGGCTGCTGTGTATATAATGAACTGGTAGATTGACGTATAACCTATAATGTATGTACTCAGAGTAGCAGGCACTAGCTGGAGCAATGTCCCTCTATTGTGGGTGCTAGTGTTTCTTGAATAAACATAAACTCCAATTTTGTGTGTTCATTAATACTCTTACAGTTCACATTCTCATGTATTTTGGGACAAATTGCATAATCTTTTCCCCCAACGCTAAAATGTTTTCCTTTTCCTTATTCAGAGGTTAAAGCAGCATATCTTATAACAGTTACATTGGAAACTTCTTAATTAGTTCCCTTGCTGCCACCCACCACCTGTGCATGTGGAGAAGCCATTCAGTTTTCCATTGGCCAGCACAGAGCTGTGTGGTGCTGTACCGACATTGATAACTTTATGATCGATTTAGCTGTGTCCTTGGCATGGGGCATTCAAAGCTGGGCTTGGTTAAATTACATCAAGCTGCTTATATTATATCCTGATATGAATGCATCTGTTACTGTGCTTAAAAAATGGGTCTGCCTTTTTACGGTTTTTTATTTCTACGGTGCCACAAAGGGGTTAATTCTGGCTTTTTTGATGCAGTTGCTCTGGCCTCTTTATGCTAATGCCTGTAACATGCTCACGTCAGGCTAGCCCCTCCCCCCCCCCCCTCCCCTTTCCCCCAGGTAACCTCCAAGGAAAACCCACTGAAATACACTCTCCGCATCAAAAATCATTCTGTGTCTCCGAGCAGTAACCACTGGGACGCATGCTCAGTGCGACTCGGATGCATGTGCAGACGACATCGCCTCTGTATCCATCTCTGAATCAGGCCTAAAGTGTCCATAGTGTTGTACAAGGAATATACATAGTAACAGTGTAACTCAACATGTAATCAGATAAATACCATGTAAACTAACAAAGCTTAGGAACAACATACATGCAGCTCAGCCTCAGTGACACTTCGAGCAGTGAGAGGAGATTGGTGCTGCTTCCTGGACCCTCCTATCTCTCACTGCCCAGTGTACTGCAGCTGCACTGCTATACAGCTGCCAGGTGTAGTGGGCAGAGGAGAAGTGTTGCATTTGACACTGATTACTGATTAATCCCCCCCCCCCTTTAGTTACCCTTGCAGAGCGCATGGCACTGATTCACTCATGACGGCCATGCCAGTAGGGCAAGCAGAAGTAAGTCCCGAGTCAGGTGAAGTGTCTACCCAACGCAAGGGCAAGCAGTCAGTGTCAGAGCCATTTAAAGAAACTTCCAGGCAAAAGACAAGGAAATCAGGTGGCATGTATAGTGCGAAGGAGAGAACAAGACAGCAGGGCTCAAGGACAGGAGGCTGGTGTGCACTGGAGCAGACTCTGGAATATGCTGGATAGAGTGCAGACATTGGAAGCGGTCAGCAGGAACACAGAGTGAAGCACAGAGAGACAGGTAACAGGACCAAAACAGGAACCGAGTTAGTATGAAGTACACAAGTAGTACAAGGTATACATGCCGTCATTCTGGCTGCTCTCTCCGGGAGAGAGCAGCCAGGTCGGCTCAGCAGGGGGGCAGGGCTATGACGTGAGGAGGAGGTGGTCCGTAGGTGGAATGGGGGTGGGGCGGAGACGGGATGGGGTTACCGTGGCACCTCCTGTGAGCCATGCCCCCCGATCTATAAAGCCACAATCACTGGGCAGGGGGGACCTGAAGAATCGGGAGACTTGCCTGCTCTATCGGGGGGCTGGGAAAGTAGGCAAGTATGGTACAAGGCTGATGCAGGCAGAGGCGGAACTACCGCCAGTGCATTGCACTGGGGCCCGCCTCTGTCCAGGGGCCCAAAGCATGTAATGAGTCAAACTGACTCATTACATGCCGCTGTGCGCTGCGGGCAACCGCTGCCCACAGCGCACAGCCGCCCGGAGAGAGGAGAGGAGCAGCGGTACGGGGGAGAAGGAGGAGGAGGGAGGTGAAGGAGGGAGCCGCAGCAGCGCTTTACTACTGGTGGAGGCGCTGCTGCTGCTGGCCCTCTGCTTCACTATAGGCTGTCTTCCAAGAACAGCCTATAGTGAAGCAGAGGGGCAGCAGCAGCAGCGCCTCCACCAATTACACAGCGCTGCTGCGGCTCCCTCCTCCACCTCCCTCCTCCTCCTTCTCTCCAGCCCGGGAATCGTCTGACGCTGCACCGAGGAGCCTGAGCCAGCGGAGACGCCGGAGAGGGTAAGTATAATTCATTCTTTCTGTCTCTTTCTTTCTTTCTTTGTTGGGACTGCCTGCCGCAATGTGTAAAAATGGGGGACTGCCTGCCGCAATGTGTAAAAATGGGGGACTGCCTGCCGCTATGTGTAAAAAGGGGGAATCTGCCTGCCGCAATGTGTAAAAATGGGGAATCTGCCTGCCGCTATGTGTAAAAATGGGGGACTGCCTGCCGCTATGTGTAAAAAGGGGGAATCTGCCTGCCGCAATGTGTAAAAATGGGGAATCTGCCTGCCGCAATGTGTAAAAATGGGGGACTCAGGGCCGTCTTTCCGTATGGGCTCAATGGGCTCTTGCCCAAGGGCCCCAGGAGTATAAGGGCCCTAGGCTGATAGCCAAGGGTCCCCTCTTTCCAGGGGTACCAGATTTTTGAAAATCGGGCCAGGGGAACCAGAGATATCCGACTTCAAAGCAGTGGTCTCCATCCAAGCCTGTTAATTGCTCTACCCAGCCAGATATCTCAGATTCTGTTTGACTTACAGTTTTTCTGACGGTATACTCCAAAATCTGGGACTCTCCCCTTTTGGTGAACACTGGCAGCTTGTCTCTACTATGCCCAGAACCAGAGATATCAGCCTTCCAGCAGCTGGTCCCTGCTCCAGCTCCACACGCCTGGTATACAGTTTTATATTTTCGTTGGTGGATTGCTCTGGCTCCTGAACTCTGATCCCCAAGTCCCCAGTATCTCCTGAAAGGTGAGACTCTCTAGTGTTTTTATCCCATTGAAAGCTAAGAAATCTATTTCCAGGTACTGGAGATATCTGCAGTCAAGCAAGCTACTCTCTCACCAGAAAATGATGAAAATTAAGCCAACTCCACTATCCACCCCTCCCCTGCACATTAAAACCCCCCTACCATCCTGGAAGTTATGTACCAGGGCCCCTTCATTCAGCCCAATGCCACCTTCTACAGTTTAGTGTTCTCACTTCTGACCCATCTGTGCAGTAAAGGATTAATTAACAGAAATCACTGCTCCAGGTCCTACAGTACATGCTGAGCGACAGATAGAACCCCCCCTGCCGCCCACGGGACATCAAAGCTGCCGCTGATAGCACCCCCAACCCCTACCGCTGGAGGATAGGTAGGGGCCCCAGTGCATTGTTGTGCCCAGGGGCCCACACTGCTGTTAAGACGGCCCTGGGGGGACTGCCTGCCGCAATGTGTAAAAAGGGGGAATCCGCCTGCCGCAATGTGTAAAAACGGGGGACTGCCTGCCGCAATGTGTAAAAAGGAGGAATCTGCCTGCCGCAATGTGTAAAAAGGGGGGACTGCCTGCCGCTATGTGTAAAAATGGGGAATCTGCCTGCGCTATGTGTAAAAAGGGGGAATCTGCCTGCCGTAATGTGTAAAAAGGGGGACGCTGTCTGCCGTAATGTGTAACAAGGGCACGCTGTCTGCCGTAATGTGTAAAAAGGGGACGCTGTCTGCCGTAATGTGTAAAAAGGGGACGCTGTCTGCCGTTATGTGTAAAAAGGGGACGCTGTCTGCCGTTGTGTAAAAAGTGCACGCTGTCTGTCGCTATGTTTAACAAGGGCATGCTGTCTGCCGTTATGTGTAAAAAGTGCACGCTGTCTGCCGTAATGTGTAAAAAGGGGGACGCTGTCTGCCGTTATGTGTAAAAAGTGTACGCTGTCTGCCGCTATGTTTAACAAGGGCACGCTGTCTGCCGTTATGTGTAAAAAGTGTACGCTGTCTGCCGCAATGTGTAACAAGGGCACGCTGTCTGTCGTTATGTGTAAAAAGGGGACGCTGTCTGCCATTATGTGTAAAAAGTGCACGCTGTCTGGCGTAATGTGTAAAAAGGGGGACGCTGTCTGCCGTAATGTGTAAAAAGAGGAATCTGTCCGCTGTAAGGTGTAAAAGGGTTTCTACCTGGTGTAGTGGTGCTACTGTGCGGCGTAATTTGAAGAATGGAGACTACTGTGCACCGTTTTATGAATTGGTATTATTTTGTGGCCACACCCCTTCCCCACAAAGCCACTATGTATTTTTGCGCGCTGCTACGGCGCGCACTGCCTCTGTTTTGCATGCAGGGGTGGGGCTCCGATGCCGTTTCTTGCACACAGTGCTAACATGTCTAGTTACGGCACTGTTGCTAGGTATCCATTTCTCTGGCCCTGAGCAGGTCCCCCTCACCAGATCCTCTCTAGGGGTGAGGGGGTGGACTTGGATGGGATGAGGGAGGGGGGGGGGGGGCAAAAGCATTTTGTCGCACCTGGGCCCACCGCTCGCTAGTTCCGCCACTGGATGCAGGAGTATGATTTAGGAGCCTATACTCTGGCACTGAATAATGCTCAGAGACAGCCTTTATAGGAGGGGAATTCAAACTTGGAGCCATCACACATTGGCGTGTCTGGCCCTTTAAATCCTGTGTTGAGTGGTGCACACATCTCTATGGGAGTTGCAGCTGCATAGCAGAGACTGCAGCCGGAGGACACCACTGTGGGATCCAGAGACTTCAGTAACAGGCACTGATGGTTACCATCAGAAATGAGAGAGAGAGAGAGAGAGAATACAGGTGGTAGATAACAGATTGTAAGATCCACTGGGCTAGGGTCTGATGGGAATGGCCAGTTATTTTATGTAAGACTGCTTTGGAAAATATATGTGCTATATACTGTAAATGGTAATAAATGTGCTGGTGGAATCCATTTTTCTCTTCTATAAATGATTTTATTGAACACTGTGCCCTCTGCGGCACTTCCCATAGCGCTTAACACTGATTATAGCATGGCACCATAGAGGAAAAAAAATAAGAATTTACTTACCGATAATTCTATTTCTCGGAGTCCGTAGTGGATGCTGGGGTTCCTGAAAGGACCATGGGGAATAGCGGCTCCGCAGGAGACAGGGCACAAAAGTAAAGCTTTCCGATCAGGTGGTGTGCACTGGCTCCTCCCCCTATGACCCTCCTCCAAGCCAGTTAGGTACTGTGCCCGGACGAGCGTACACAATAAGGGAGGAATTTTGAATCCCGGGTAAGACTCATACCAGCCACACCAATCACACCGTACAACTTGTGATCTAAACCCAGTTAACAGTATGATAACAGCGGAGCCTCTGAAAAGATGGCTCACAACAATAATAACCCGATTTTTGTAACTATGTACAAGTATTGCAGATAATCCGCACTTGGGATGGGCGCCCAGCATCCACTACGGACTCCGAGAAATAGAATTATCGGTAAGTAAATTCTTATTTTCTCTATCGTCCTAGTGGATGCTGGGGTTCCTGAAAGGACCATGGGGATTATACCAAAGCTCCCAAACGGGCGGGAGAGTGCGGATGACTCTGCAGCACCGAATGAGAGAACTCCAGGTCCTCCTTAGCCAGGGTATCAAATTTGTAGGATTTTACAAACGTGTTTGCCCCTGACTAAATAACCGCTCGGCAAAGTTGTAAAGCCGAGACCCCTCGGGCAGCCGCCCAAGATGAGCCCACCTTCCTTGTGGAATGGGCATTTACATATTTTGGCTGTGGCAGGCCTGCCACAGAATGTGCAAGCTGAATTGTATTACACATCCAACTAGCAATAGTCTGCTTAAAAGCAAGAGCACCCAGTTTGTTGGGTGCATACAGGATAACAGCAAGTCAGTTTTCCTGACTCCAGCCGTCCTGGAACCTATATTTTCAGGGCCCTGACAACATCTAGCAACTTGGAGTCCTCCAAGTCCCTAGTAGGTGCAAGGCACCACAATAAGCTGGTTCAGGTGAAACACTGACACCACCTTAGGGAGAGAACTGGGGACGAGTCCGCAGCTCTGCCCTGTCCGAATGGACAAACAAATATGGGCTTTTTTGAGAAAAAAACCACCAATTTGACACTCGCCTGGTCCAGGCCAGGGCCAAGAACATGGTCACTTTTCATGTGAGATGCTTCAAATCCACAGATTTGACTGGTTTTAAACCAATGTGATTTGAAGAATCCCAGAACTACGTTGAGATCCCACAGTGCCACTGGAGGCACAAAAGAGGGTTGTATATGCAATACTCCCTTGACAAAGTTCTGGACTTCAGGAACTGAAGCCAATTCTTTCTGGAAGAAAATTGACAGGGCCGAAATTTGAACCTTAATGGACCCCAATTTGAGGCCCATAGACACTCCTGTTTGCAGGAAATGCAGGAATCGACCGAGTTGAAATTTCTTTGTGGGGCCTTCCTGGCCTCACACCACGCAACATATTTTCGCCACATGTGGTGATAATGTTGTGCGGTCACCTCCTTTCTGGCTTTGACCAGGGTAGGAATGACCTCTTCCGGAATGCCTTTTTCCCTTAGGATCCGGCGTTCCACCGCCATGCCAACAAACGCAGCTGCGGTAAGTCTTGGAACAGACATGGTACTTGCTGAAGCAAGTCCCTTCTTAGCGGCAGAGGCCATAAGACCTCTGTAAACATCTCTTGAAGTTCCGGATACCAAGTCCTTCTTGGCCAATCCGGAGCCATGAGTATAGTTCTTACTCCTCTACGTCTTATAATTCTCAGCACCTTAGGTATGAGAAGCAGAGGAGGGAACACATACACCGACTGGTACACCCACGGTGTTACCAGAACGTCCACAGCTATTGCCTGAGGGTCTCTTGACCTGGCGCAATACCTGTCCCGTTTTTTGTTCAGACGGGACGCCATCATGTCCACCTTTGGTATTTCCCAACGGTTTACAATCATGTGGAAAAAACTTCCCGATGAAGTTTCCACTCTCCCGGGTGGAGGTCGTGCCTGCTGAGGAAGTCTGCTTCCCAGTTTCCATTCCCGGGATGAAACACTGCTGACAGTGCTATCACATGATTTTCCGCCCAGCGAAAAGTCCTTGCAGTTTTTGCCATTGCCCTCCTGCTTCTTGTGTCGCCCTGTCTGTTTACGTGGGCGACTGCCGTGATGTTTTTCCCACTGGATCAATACCGGCTGACCTTGAAGCAGAGGTCTTGCTAAGCTTAGAGCATTATAAATTTACCCTTAGCTCCAGTATATTTATGTGGAGAAAAGTCTCCAGACTTGATCACACTCCCTGGAAATTTTTTCCTTGTGTGACTGCTCCCCAGCCTCTCGGGCTGGGCTCCGTGGTCACCAGCATCCAATCCTGAATGCCGAATCTGCGGCCCTCTAGAAGATGAGCACTCTATAACCACCACAGGAGAGACACCCTTGTCCTTGGATATAGGGTTATCCGCTGATGCATCTGAAGATGCGATCCGGACCATTTGTCCAGCAGATCCCACTGAAAAGTTCTTGCGTGAAATCTGCCGAATGGAATTGCTTCGTAGGAAGCCACCATTTTCTACCAGGACCCTTGTGCAATGATGCACTGTTTTTAGGAGGTTCCTGACTAGCTCGGATAACTCCCTGGCTTTCTCTTTCGGGAGAAACACCTTTTTCTGGACTGTGTCCAGAATCATCCCTAGGCACAGCAGACGTGTCGTCGGGATCAGCTGCGATTTTGGAATATTTAGAATCCACCCGTGCTGTTGTAGCAGTATCCGAGATAGTGCTACTCCTACCTCCAACTGTTCCCTGGACTATGCCCTTATCAGGAGATCGTCCAAGTAAGGGATAATTAAGACGCCTTTTCTTCGAAGAAAAATCATCATTTCGGCCATTACCTTAGTAAAGACCCGGGGTGCCGTGGACAATCCAAACGGCAGCGTCTGAAACTGATAGTGACAGTTCTGCACCACGAACCTGAGGTACCCTTAGTGAGAAGGGCAAATTTGGGACATAGAGGTAAGCATCCCTGATGTCCCGGGACACTATATAGTCCCCTTCTTCCTGTTTGTTATCACTGCTCTGAGTGACTCCATCTTGATTTGAACCTTTGTAAGTGTTCAAAAAATTTTTAGATTTAGAATAAGTCTCACCTAGCCTTCTGGCTTCAGTACCACAATATAGTGTGGAATAATACCCCTTTTCTTGTAGTAGGAGGGGTAATTTAATTATCACCTGCTGGGAATACAGCTTGTGAATTTTTTCCCATACTGCCTCCTTGTCGGAGGGAGACCTTGGTAAAGCAGACTTCAGGAGCCTGCGAAGGGGAAACGTCTCGACATTCCAATCTGTACCCCTGGGATACTACTTGTAGGATCCAGGGGTCCTGTACGGTCTCAGCGCCATGCTGAGAACTTGTCAGAAGCGGTGGAACGCTTCTGTTCCTGGGAATGGGCTGCCTGCTGCAGTCTTCTTCCCTTTCCTCTATCCCTGGGCAGATATGATCTTATAGGGACGAAAGGACTGAGGCTGAAAAGACGGTGTCTTTTTCTGCAGAGATGTGACTTAGGGTAAAAACGGTGGATTTTCCAGCAGTTGCCGTGGCCACCAGGTCCGATGGACCAACCCCAAATAACTCCTCTTCCTTTATACGGCAATACACCTTTGTGCCGTTTGGAATCTGCATCACCTGACCACTGTCGTGTCCATAACATCTTCTGGCAGTTATGGACATCGCATTTACTCTTGATGCCAGAGTGCAAATATCCCTCTGTGCATCTCGCATATATAGAAATGCATCCTTTAAATGCTCTATAGTCAATAAAATACTGTCCCTGTCAAGGGTATCAATATTTTTAGTCAGGGAATCCGACCAAGCCACCCCAGCTCTGCACATCCAGGCTGAGGCGATCGCTGGTCGCAGTATAACACCAGTATGTGTGTATATACTTTTTATGATATTTTCCAGCCTCCTGTCAGCTGGTCCTTGAGGACGGCCCTATCTATAGACGGTACCGCCACTTGTTTTGATAAGCGTGTGAGCGCCTTATCCACCCTAAGGGGTGTTTCCCAACGCGCCCTAACTTCTGGCGGGAAAGGGTATACCGCCCATAATTTTCTATCGGGGGGAACCCACGCATCATCACACACTTTATTTAATTTATCTGATTCAGGAAAAACTATGGTAGTTTTTTCACATCCCACATAATACCCTCTTTTGTGGTACTTGTAGTATCAGAAATATGTAACACCTCCTTCATTGCCTTTAACGTGTGGCCCTAATAAGGAATACGTTTGTTTATTCACCGTCGACACTGGATTCAGTGTCCCTGTCTGTGTCTGTGTCGACCGACTAAAGTAAACGGGCGTTTTAAAACCCCTGACGGTGTTTTTGAGACGTCTGGACCGGTACTAATTGTTTGTCGGCCGTCTCATGTCGTCAACCGACCTTGCAGCGTGTTGACATTATCACGTAATTCCCTAAATAAGCCATCCATTCCGGTGTCGACTCCCTAGAGAGTGACATCACCATTACAGGCAATTGCTCCGCCTCCTCACCAACATCGTCCTCCTACATGTCGACACACACGTACCGACACACAGCACACACACAGGGAATGCTCTGATAGAGGACAGGACCCACTAGCCCTTTGGAGAGACAGAGGGAGAGTTTGCCAGCACACACCAAAAACGCTATAATTATATAGGGACAACCTTATATAAGTGTTTTCCCTTATAGCATCTTTTTTATATATTTCTAACGCCAAATTAGTGCCCCCCCTCTCTGTTTTAACCCTGTTTCTGTAGTGCAGTGCAGGGGAGAGCCTGGGAGCCTTCCCTCCAGCCTTTCTGTGAGGGAAAATGGCGCTGTGTGCTGAGGAGATAGGCCCCGCCCCTTTTTCGGCGGCCTCGTCTCCCGCTCTTAACGGATTCTGGCAGGGGTTAAATATCTCCATATAGCCTCCGGAGGCTATATGTGAGGTATTTTTAGCCAAAATAGGTTTTCATTTGCCTCCCAGGGCGCCCCCCTCCCAGCGCCCTGCACCCTCAGTGACTGCCGTGTGAAGTGTGCTGAGAGGAAAATGGCGCACAGCTGCAGTGCTGTGCGCTACCTTTAGAAGACTGAGGAGTCTTCTGCCGCCGATTCTGGACCTCTTCTTATTTCAGCATCTGCAAGGGGGCCGGCGGCAAGGCTCCGGTGACCATCCAGGCTGTACCTGTGATCGTCCCTCTGGAGCTGATGTCCAGTAGCCAAGAAGCCAATCCATCCTGCACGCAGGTGAGTTCACTTCTTCTCCCCTAAGTCCCTCGTTGCAGTGATCCTGTTGCCAGCAGGACTCACTGTAAAATAAAAAAACCTAAGCTAAACTTTTCTAAGCAGCTCTTTAGGAGAGCCACCTAGATTGCACCCTTCTCGGCCGGGCACAAAAATCTAACTGGCTTGGAGGAGGGTCATAGGGGGAGGAGCCAGTGCACACCACCTGATCGGAAAGCTTTACTTTTGTGCCCTGTCTCCTGCGGAGCCGCTATTCCCCATGGTCCTTTCAGGAACCCCAGCATCCACTAGGACGATAGAGAAAGTCACATACCAGATACAGTTTAGTAAGTGTCATGCATGACAAAAGAAAAAATCTTACCGCAGTCATATAGACTTTTTATTCATGATAGAGAGGAATATTGGGGACTATGGGGTCTATATTTACTAAGCCTTGGATAGAGATAAAGTCGCTGGAGATAAAGTTCCAGCCAATCAGCTCATAACTGCCATGTCACAGGCTGGGTTTGAAAAATGACAGGAGCCGATTGGCTGGTGCTTTATCTCCATCCACTTTATCTCCATTGAAGGCTTAGTAAATAGTCCCCTAAGATGACAGAGACTATGGAAACGCACATTACTGGAGGCATTTATAATAAAGGATGATTGTGCCATACTGTATTTTATACTTTTAAAAATGTTATAATTCACATGAAGTATATTAGTGTCTGTGTAATGTGTTATTACTGTGCATTCCTGTACATGTTTCTTTTTACATTACTTTTAGTGTTTATTCAACACATAATCAATCACGTTAATTAGTATCCTAGACCTAAAAGGAAAGTACAACTCAGCTCTGTGCCTGCGACCAGCAGTGACCTCTGGTGAAATTCCCTAGCAGAAAGCTAAATATGCTAAGCGTTGCTTGCTAGTGCAGATATTATCATCACCGCTGACATAATATATACGTCTACAAAGAATTCTATTATCAGGCTGTAGTGCCATCTGCAGGAATGTTTAAATCAAAACACATTTTAGTGAAGAAAATATTCAGTATCTTAATCTGCTTAAAGCAGTTTTTATAAATCATACAAATGATTGATATTACATAGTAAGCATTTCTTTATTTGCAAGCAATAAATATTGCTTTCTGTTCATGATTCTATAATACTAGTCTGCTGCATCAGCACTCCAGATTTCTGCTGCTGCTGACCACGGATGTACACCATAGTTGCCTACCCTCCCTCATTCTGCAGGAGACTCCTTGAAATAGCAGCAATCTCCCTCACTCCCTGAATAGTCCATCAATCTCCCTGATCGCTCCTTACCCCCATTATGTAGCTGTTACATTCTTGGGGGGAAAAATAAATCAGAGATACATACATTCAAATGGGCTCATCAGTGCCATTTCCCTGCATTGGTTATAAGGCATAATGATCCTTATAGCTACATGCATTGTAAATAAGGTTTCTCGTGGCCACTTACAGTATATGGAACCTCTTGTAAAACACAATACACAAACAAATCCTGCCAAATATCAGTGTCTTTTCTTCAACAAGTAGATCTTAGTAACTTTGGGGCTCATTTACATTTGGATGCAAGTCATTTTCATGACACGCCTCTCCGATGAAGCAGGACACGTCCGTGCTGATAGGTGTTACTTTCACATCTCCCTGAAATGCTTTTCAAAAGTAGACAAGTATGTTGTACACTGACATACAGTACTGCAAATGCAGATGTATAATATTTTGATGGCCTTTTTGCCTTTGACACAAAGGAGCCTGCTGGGCCAGTCAGACTTTACTTCTATATTCAATTGGGAGGAAGAGAATAATTGTAAATTCTCTTCCAAGATGTCCTTTTTTCAGGGCCGCCAAGAGCTGAACAGGAGCCTGGGTACTGTATGCTGCAAAGGGAGAATTTTTTGTTCCTCTCAGCAGCACTCCAAAGGGGGACATTTGGCCCAGTCCCGTTACCCCTCAAGTGGCTCTGGGTGTGATAAAAACCAGTTTTTTTATTGGTACACACACAAGCTGCCATTTTGATAGACTTTGGTTTAACATTGGTAAAGATCTGCGCTGCAACACACATTGCAATGGCCCCAACGTGTGCAAACAAAGAGCCAACTAAAACCTGGCTTTGCCAATGTTCAAGCCTGTCAGGAGGCACTGCCTCAACATGAGTGTCATTTTTA
This sequence comes from Pseudophryne corroboree, assembly GCF_028390025.1. NCBI lineage: Eukaryota > Metazoa > Chordata > Amphibia > Anura > Myobatrachidae > Pseudophryne > Pseudophryne corroboree. The sequence continues at coordinate 436,093,680 of NC_086447.1, read as the reverse complement.
CTGGTGAGATAACCAGAGTTGTAGCTGGTAAAGTGAAGCACATAAGCCAGCATTGGCTACTCAGGGGTCTATTTACTAAGCCTTATATGGAGATAAAGTCGCTGGAGATAAAGTACCAGCCAATCGGCTCCTGTCATTTTTCAAACACAGCCTGTGGCACAGCAGTTAGGAGCCGATTGGCTTGTACTTTATCTCAAACGACTTTATCTCCATCCAAGGCTTTAGTAAATAGACCCCTCAGTGTAATAAAGCAGACGTAAACTGCTGATAAATATGTATTGTGCTTATAAGCCTGTAAGACTGATATTCAAATAAATATGAATTTAGGGAAGTTAATTATAATAGTGTATACAGTTTAGTTAATTAAGTTAACAGCTAATACATAAGTACACCTGACCTTAGTTCAGTGAATCTTAAGTAGCTGGCTGCACCAATTGAATCTCATTCAGGGTACCACATATATATATTGTTTAACTCTGCATAAATGTGTTTCTTACAGGGCAGGTCTTCACTGACACATGAAAAGGAGAGATTTGCCCATCCACATACGGAAATCAAGAGTTTGGGAGATGTTGTTAAAGTTATCAAACCAACTGTTTTAATAGGTGACAGTTTAATTTTAAATATATACATTTTCTCCACGTCCTCATTACCATATCGGACCGTCACATCTGTAACAGCAATCTCTCTACTGCAGGTGTCGCAGCAATAGGCGGGGCATTCACCGAGCAAATTCTGAAAGACATGGCTTCATTCAATAAGCGACCAATCATTTTTGCACTCAGCAATCCGACAAGTAAGGCGGAATGCACTGCAGAGCAATGCTATGGACTGACCGAGGTAACACAATAACCTGTGTGTTCTCGTATGTTACAATATGTATGGAACATCAGGATTGGATACTGTTACTTTTAACCACTTAACTGACAATTTAAAAAAAAAATTATACTTATTTAATTAAGTTAAAAACATTTTCTTTAGATACATTTAAATATTTTGTTAAAAAAATATATATGCATACTGGGTGTCTCGCAACCCCCTATGTATATACTGTAGGCCCCCATTGTAAAATTAATTCCCACCCCCAACTGGCAATATAAACCCCTGTGTTAATAGATCTTCATTAACGTTATCCGGTGTTGTAAAAGCCCTGGTGTCCGCCAAGCCTCAGTGTCAAATGACTTTAATGGGGTATTAGCCCTCCAACCCCCTACTCACACACACACCCAGTGCAATAAGAGCCCACCAGGGGTATTACCCCTCACCACCATAGGGCATTACTCCTTCCCATCCACCACAAGCAGAGCACAGAGGAGCCTGTGTCAGGGACGACTGCTGATCGTTCCTCACTGCTGCTGTTAATCTCTGCATTTGCCGATCTCGCAATATCCTTGTGCCCGATTCCAGCAGTGATGTTGGCAGTCGCGGATCACTACATCACTGTCTAGGGGGAACAGGGAGCCAGTGGAAATCCATTTGTCACATGTGCAGAACTGATTTCCTGTTTAAAAGGCAGGGAACACAACAGGATGGTACAATTGTATGAGATGTGACCGTGTCAGCTGAAGCCAGTTAAGTGGTTAACAGTGGAACATGTTATGATATGCAGAATACACTAACATTTATATTCTTAGAACAAAAAGTGTATTAAGGATCCTGCTTTCACTATAATGCTAATAGACCTTAAGAAATTATTATTATTATTATTATTAAGGTTTGTAATGTGCATTCAGTATAAACTCTAAGAATATAGATATGTTTTAATTGCAACATTTAAATCACTGCATCCAGTTATATTGATAGATTTGTAAATTATTATCAGTCCATAAGAATGAAATGAATTGGTAATAATAAGCTATGTAGATTCTGGGGCTATGTAGATTCTGAGGTAGAAGCAAAGCAGAAAGAACAAGCAACTTACCTGGAACAAACCATGGTGCAATGCAAGGGGGGCAAATACTGTACATTAATTTTGTTTGCATGCAGGGCAAATACTGGCTGCTTTTGCTTGTAGCCCACAAAACCTGGCCAGCTTTATTTTTTATCTAAGTTTCTGTTCATGTTACATTTCTAAACCCCCCCCCCCCCCCCCCCTCCCTTGCTGTGGAACATGGTTTTGCCAAAGTAATAAAGACTGCTCTCTCTGTAGATCTTTCAGGGACAGTGCTAGCTTCAGCATAGATGTTATAATGTAAGAGAAAGCCCAAGTGAAGACAGTATGAGCCTGATTCTGGGTCAGATGTTAATTCGATATTTGTGCAAATGGGCAATGTTTTTCATCTGTGCATGTGTCTAAGTAGCTGCATAGTCACAGAGGCTATTGAGATGCAAAGGCTGAGAAATATATTAAAAATGTATTTGGCTTTCCTGGGTAGTGCGTTATGGGCGTATTATGGGAGTGTCACAGACTTGTCACATAACTGCTTGCTAACTCACTTACATTGACAGACATACTTTGAGAGAGAATCTGTATCCAGAGGCAGGTACTTTTTTTCCATGGTGTTTCTGATGGTAGTGTCTAAAGGCACACCATCGGGAAAGTTGCATAAAGTGGGAGTCCCAGTCCTTGCACAGTCAGACGCACACTTGATGCGCACCAGTGGCAGGGCTTTTACTAACATTAGCATAAAGTCCAAGATGCATCTGTGGCAAAAGAAGCTAAAGTGATCGCAGTAGTTTGCAACTCAGAATCAACCCCTATACATGCGTACTTAGAGATAATTAGAGATTTTATCCCTGGAAAACTTTGCGTGTGTATGTGAAGTAAGTATAGTAATCTCTGTGCTTCCCTATCCTCTTTCCTAGTCACTGTAATTACAGATACTGTAAGCAACATTTTCAAGACTGTCCTGTAAATTCAGTGGAACCCAGGACTTCCAAATACAGTAAAGGGAAGAATGGCGATGCAAAAGCAATTGAAGATTGTATTGCCAGAATTCTACACAGACTTTAATGATGCAAAATTGCATATACAGCTTTGCTCATTTGCTTTGAGCTCAGCCAAGAGTGTTTACTGTTAAGGGGGGTACTCACGGAGCGATCGCTGCTTAAAATCTAAGCAATCTGACTAGATTGCTTAGATTTTAAGCAGTGATCTCTCTGTGTGTATGCCCCACAGCGATAGCGATGCGCAGCCCCTGCTGGGTGAAATGAGCTCCCCCCGCACGCTGAGCACACATCGCACTGTGCTGAGCGGGGGGAGAGATGTGTGCTGAGCGGTTTGCTCAGCACATATCTCTCCCCACATCTGCCAGTGAGTACTGGCCTTTACATTGTTCTCAATTGTTACAGTAATCTTCCAGTTCTCTGTAGAGGTAGCCCCTAATACTGCACGTATGGCTACGAACAAAATAATGATTGTGAACTAGTTAAAAATAAGATTTTAAACCTACCGGTAAATCTTTTTCTCCTAGTCCGTAGAGGATGCTGGGGTCTCCGTAAGGACCATGGGGTATAGACGGGCTCCGCAAGAGACATGGGCACTATAAAGAACTTTAGAATGGGTGTGCACTGGCTCCTCCCTCTATGCCCCTCCTCCAGACCTCAGTTAGAGAAACTGTGCCCAGAGGAGACGGACAGTACGAGGAAAGGATTTTGTTAATCTAAGGGCAAGATTCATACCAGCCACACCAATCACACCGTATAACATGAAATATACTAACCTGTTAACAGTATGAAACAAAACAGCATCAGCCCGAGACTGATCAAAACTGTAACATAACCCTTATGTAAGCAATAACTATATACAAGTCTTACAGAAATATGTCCGCACTGGGACGGGCGCCCAGCATCCTCTACGGACTAGGAGAAAAAGATTTACCGGTAGGTTTAAAATCTTATTGTCTCTTACGTCCTAGAGGATGCTGGGGACTCCGTAAGGACCATGGGGATTATACCAAAGCTCCAGACCGGGCGGGAGAGTGCGGATGACTCTGCAGCACCGAGGTCCTCATCAGCCAGGGTATCAAACTTGTAGAATTTTGCAAAAGTGTTTGAACCCGACCAAGTCGCCGCTCGGCAAAGCTGTAATGCCGAGACGCCTCTGGGAGCTGCCCAAGAAGAGCCCACCTTCCTAGTGGAATGAGCCTTTACGGAATTTGGTATGGCAATCCAGCCGTAGAATGAGCCTGCTGAATCGTGTTACATATCCAGCGAGCAATAGTCTGCTTAGAAGCAGGAGCGCCAACCTTGTTGGCTGCATACAGGACAAACAGTGCCTCTGTTTTCCTAACCCGAGCCGTCCTGGCTACATAAATTTTTAATGCCCTGACTACATCCAGGGACTTGGAATCCTCCAAGTCACTCGTAGCCACTGGTACCACAATAGGTTGGTTCATATGAAACGATGAAACCACCTTTGGCAAAAATTGAGGATGAGTCCTCAACTCCGCTCTATCCACATGGAAAATCAGATAGGGGCTTTTGTGAGGCAAAGCCGCCAATTCAGACACCCGCCTTGCAGACACCAAGGCCAACAACATGACCACCTTCCAAGTGAGAAATTTTAATTCCACTGTTTGAAGGGGCTCAAACCAGTGAGATTTTAGGAACTGTAACACCACGTTAAGATCCCATGGTGCCACTGGAGGCACAAAAGGAGGCTGTATGTGCAGCACTCCCTTTACAAAAGTCTGGACTTCTGGGAGAGAAGCCAATTCCTTCTGAAAGAAAATCGATAGGGCCGAAATCTGTACTTTAATGGAGCCCAATTTAAGGCCCATATCCACTCCTGTCTGCAGAAAGTGGAGAAAATGGCCCAGGTGGAAATCTTCCGTAGGAGCATTCTTAGCTTCACACCAAGATACATACTTTCTCCAGATACGGTGATAATGTTTCGCTGTCACCTCCTTCCTAGCTTTTATCAGAGTAGGGATGACTTCTTCCAGAATGCCTTTCCCAGCTAGGATTCGGTGTTCAACCGCCATGCCGTCAAACATAACCGCGGTAAGTCTTGGAACACACAGGGCCCCTGTTGCAACAGGTCCTTTCTGAGAGGAAGAGACCACGGATCTTCTGTGAGCATTTCCTGAAGATCTGAATACCAGGCCCTTCGAGTCCAGTCTGGAACAATGAGTATTGTCCGCACTCCTTTTCGTCTTATGATTCTCAATATCTTTGAGATGAGTGGAAGAGGAGGGAACACATAGACCGACTGAAACACCCACGGTGTCACCAGGGTGTCCACTGCTACTGCCTGAGGGTCCCTTGACCTGGCACAATACCTCCGAAGCTTCTTGTTGAGGCGTGACGCCATCATGTCTATTTGAGGAAGTCCCCAACGACTTGTTATCTCTGCAAAAACTTCTTGATGAAGTCCCCACTCTCCTGGATGGAGATCGTGTCGGCTGAGGAAGTCTGCTTCCCAGTTGTCCACACATGGAATGAAGACAGCTGACAGAGCGCTTACGTGATTTTCCGCCCAGCGAAGAATCCTGGTGGCTTCCGCCATTGCCACTCTGCTCCTTGTCCCGCCTTGGCGGTTTACATGAGCCACGGCTGTGACGTTGTCTGATTGAATCAGAACCGGTAGGTCGCGAAGAAGATCCTCCGCTTGACGTAGGCCGTTGTATATGGCCCTCAATTCCAGTACATTGATGTGTAGACAAGCCTCCTGGCTTGACCATATCCCCTGAAAGTTCCTTCCTTGTGTGACTGCTCCCCATCCTCGGAGGCTCGCGTCCGTGGTCACTAGAACCCAGTCTTGAATGCCGAACCTGCGACCCTGTAGAAGGTGAGCACTCTGCAGCCACCACAGGAGAGATACCCTGGCCCTGGGGGACAGGCTTATTCTCTGATGAATTTGAAGATGGGACCCGGACCACTTGTCCAGAAGGTCCCACTGAAACGTCCTCGCATGAAACCTGCTGAAGGGGATGGCCTCGATGGTCAACACCATTTTCCCCAGAACTCGAGTGCATTGATGGACTGACACTCTTTTCGGTTTTAACAGGTCTCTGACCATGTTCTGGAGTTCCTGGGCTTTTTCCATTGGTTGAAAAACCCTCTTTTGTTCCGTGTCCAGAATCATGCCCAAGAAAGATAGCCGAGTTGTCGGAACCAACTGCGACTTTAGAAGATTTAGAATCCAGCCATGTTTATCACTGACCTGGTTTGAGGAGGTTGTGGACTTGGGGTTTCTTCCGATGACCGGGAAGTGGAACCGCAACTGGGCCGCAGCAGAGATGGCCGGATGTAAGTCTTCCTCATGCAGGATCTGATCGGCGGACAGGAGGCACGTGCGGACGCTGAAGGTCTCCTGAAAGAGAGAACTTGACAGGTGCTGGTAAATCACGAAGGTGCTGGAAGGCACGGAGGTGCTTGGAGGCACGGAGGTACGAAGGTGCTGGAGGCACGGAGGTGCTTGGAGGCACGGAGGTGCTGGAGGCACGGAGGTGCTTGGAGGCACGGAGGTGCTTGGAGGCACGGAGGTGCTTGGAGGCACGGAGGTGCTTGGAGGCACGGAGGTACTTCCCACCAGGGCCTGATTGGAGGACGGGCCGATGACGTCACCCGCAGCTCCCGAGGACGTCGGACGTGGAGGCCTGCTAGACGGAGCGCCGGACGCCGGGGACCCGCCAGCGAGGACGGCCGCACGGAGACCCAGCGCGCCCGGAGAGGTAAGTATGAAGACCGCGGCGCCGTGACAGTACCCCCTCCTCTAGGAGTGGCCTCTGGACACTTTCCCGGCTTCGTAGGATGTCTAGCATGGAAGATCCGGACTAGTCGAGGAGCCGAGACCTCAGAAGCCTTTATCCAACTTCTCTCCTCAGGACCATATCCTTTCCATTCCACCAGATATTGCAGATTCTTGTGAAGGTAACGCGAGTCTAGAATATTTTTGATCTCGAAGTCTGTTCCTGTTTCAGTCTCCACTGAGGTGGGGCTAGAGGTCTTTGAATGGAAACGATTAAGGACGAGAGGACGAAGAAGAGAAACATGGAAGGCGTTCGGTATACGTAGGTGGGAAGGTAAACCCAGCTTGCAGACCACAGGATTCAGGACTTGTAGCACAGGGTAAGGACCGATGAATCTTGGAGCAAACTTCATGGTGGGCACCTTCAACCGGAGATTACGTGTGGACAGCCATACCCTGTCGCCAACCTTGTATTGTGGAGCGGCTCGCCATTTCTTATCCGCAAAGAACTTGTACCGGACTGAAACCTTCTTAAGATTAGCATGAACCTTACTCAAAATTTGTCTGAAGTGTAGTAGAGTGGACGTTACGGCTGGAACCTCTTCCATCGGAAGGCTTAGTAATTCTGGAACACTTGGATGGAACCCATAGTTGATGAAAAATGGAGACTCACCAGTGGAAGAATGAAACGAATGATTATGGGCAAACTCTGCCCAAGGTAACAACTCCACCCAGTTGTCCTGTGAAGGGGAGAGATAAAGACGGAGGAAAGTCTCTAGATCTTGATTGACTCGTTCCGTTTGTCCATTCGTTTGGGGATGATAAGCGGAGGAAAACTTAAGTTTAATCTGTAGAGTCGAACAGAGGGCTTTCCAAAACCTTGCGGTGAACTGTACCCCACGATCAGAGACTATTTCCTGTGGCAACCCATGCAACCGAAAATGTTCTTGGATGAACAGTAGAGCTAGTTTCGGGGCTGTTGGTAGACCAGTCAAAGGAACGAAGTGTGCCATCTTCGAAAAACGGTCGACGATTACCCAAACGGTGTTGCAACCCTTGGAATGGGCCAAGTCAGTGATGAAGTCCATGGAAATATGAGTCCAGGGTTTCATAGGAATGGACAGAGGACGAAGCAACCCAGCAGGAGGTAAACGGGGAGATTTATGCTGTGTACACTGGGGACAGGAATTAACGTAATCCTGTACATCCTTCCTCATGGAGTCCCACCAGTAAGATCTTTGCAGAAACTTGTACATCTTCTGGGCGCCGGGATGACCGGAGAATTTGGAGATATGGGCCCACTGAAGTATCCTCGACCGGAATTTGACCGGTACGGACATTCTTCCAGGAAGAGGACCTGGAGTAGTCGAGGCAGCAGAGACAGAAATTGGATTTAGAATGAAACTCCGTTCAAAGGAATCCTCATCATCTGTGGGAGTTTGTGAACGGGACAGTGCATCCGCTTTGCTATTGAAAGTCCCGGCTCGGTATTTGATAATGAAAGAAAATCGAGTGAAGAAGAGTGCCCATCTAGCTTGGCGAGGATTCAAACACTGTGCGGTTTTGATATACAACAAATTTTTGTGATCAGTGTAAATGGTAGTCACATGTTTGGCCCCCTCTAAGAGATATCTCCACTCTTCCAAGGCAGATTTAATCGCCAAGAGTTCCTGGTCTCCAATAGTGTAATTCCGTTCAGCTGGAGAGAATTTACGAGAGTGAAAGCCGCACGGATGTAATTTCTTATCTGAGGCATACTGAGAGAGAACGGCCCCAACTCCGACCGAGGATGCGTCGACTTCTAGGAAGAAAGGTTCCTCGAAATTTGGTTGTTGGAGTACTGGAGCGGACATAAAAGCTGATTTCAAGTGGGAAAAGGCCTATATGGCTTCGGGAGACCACAACCCCGGGTTGGAACCCTTTCTCGTTAGGGCGGTAATGGGTGCAACAATGGTGGAGAAACTTCTAATGAACTTTCTATAATAGTTCGCAAAACCCAGGAACCTTTGTATTGCTTTCAAGGAGAGTGGCTGTGCCCAGTCCCGAATGGCAGAGAGTTTCTCCGGATCCATGCGAAGCTCCTTCCCCGAGATAATATAACCGAGGAACGGTATTGATGTTACTTCAAAGGTACACTTGGACATCTTGGCATAGAGATGATTCTCACGTAGACGGCGGAGTACCTCTTTGACTTGTAATCTGTGTTCAGCAAGGTCTTTTGAAAAAATCAGGATGTCATCCAAATACACCACGACACTTAGGTATAACATGTCTCGGAATATTTTGTTGACGAATCCCTGGAAGACAGCAGGAGCATTGCTAAGACCGAACGGCATCACCAGGTACTCAAAATGCCCATCCCGGGTATTGAAGGCGGACTTCCATTCATCTCCCTCTCTGATGCGTATAAGGTTATAGGCCCCCCTCAAATCGAGCTTGGAAAAAACATAGGCACCACGAACTGTATCAAATAACTCTGTGATTAGAGGCAAGGGGTATTTATTTTTGATGGTAATATCATTTAAGCCGCGGTAGTCGATACATGGTCTTAACCCTCCGTCCTTTTTTTTCACGAAGAAAAAGCCCGCTCCAGCCGGGGAAGTAGAGGGGCGGATGAATCCCTTGTGAAGATTGGTTTTGATATAGTCAGACATAGCCTGTGTCTCTGGGAGAGACAGAGGATAAATGCGACCCCGAGGCGGCATTTTTCCAGGGATAAGGTCAATGGGGCAGTCCCAAGCTCTATGGGGTGGTAACTGGTCGGCTGCTTGTTCCGAAAACACATCTCTAAATTCTTGGTATGCCTCTGGAATAGGTTCCTCCTCCGCCTTAGAAGAAACACGAAGCGGACAAACAGGGGTGAGACAGTTAACGTGACAAAAAGAACCCCAAGACCGAATCTGTGCGGTCTTCCAATCGATATGGGGATTGTGACTTTTGAGCCAAGGTATTCCGAGAACCAGATCATGATGCATTTCCGGGATCACCAGGAACTCCAAGTATTCTTGATGTAGAGCCCCGACCTGTAGTTTAACTGGAACCGTGCGTTCTGTTATGATACCCTTGGATATCCTAGTACCATTGATGGCTGTCAAGGAAATAGGCCGTTCGATGGACCGTACTTCCAAATTCAGGCTTTGAACACAGAGGGAAGAAACGAAATTCCCCGCAGCTCCAGAGTCCAACAGGGCTTCAAAAGACTTGGAAGTGGCCTTGGTGATTAACGTTACAGGAAGCAAACAGTCCGAAGTGGGAGAAGATTTGGTCGTAACCCCCAACTTGACTCCTCCGGAACAAGCTAGGCCTTCTCGTTTCCCGGACGGGATTTGCAGGACTTGATGAAGTGACCCGCAGCTCCGCAGTACAGGCAGAGCTTACCCTCATGACGACGTTGCCGCTCCTCCGGGGACAATCGGGATCGGTTAATCTGCATGGGTTCGTCTGGACTTGGACCCACCACTTGCCTTGCAGGAGGAAGCCGGAACCTAGGACGATCCGATCGACTACGTTCTCCTCCACGTTCCTGCATCCGGAGATCTACCTTGACACAGAGGGAGATCAATTCCTCTAAAGAATCCGGAAGCTCTCGAGTGACCAACTCGTCCTTCAGGCGATCAGAAAGACCGTTCCAGAAAGCAGCTCTCAGAGCCTCATTATTCCAACGAAGTTCAGAGGCAATGGTTTGGAAATGAACCACATACTGACCCACGGATCGGGAGCCTTGACGGATGCGGAGTAAGTCAGAAGAGGCCGAGGTCATCCTGCCGGGCTCGTCAAAAATTCGTCGAAAAGACGTGAGGAATTCGGAGTAGTTGGAAACCAGTGAATCAGAACGTTCCCATAATGGAGACACCCAGTCCAAGGCAGATCCTTCCAGCAGAGAAATAATATATGCTACCTTGGACCGGTCTGTAGGAAAGTTGTGAGCTAGTAGCTCGAAATGTACCTCGCATTGGTTTAAGAAACCACGACAATTCTTAGGATTCCCATTGTAACGGGATGGCGTAGGCAGCTGAAGACGCGGAGTGGCACCGGCCGATGGTTGGACATTGCTGGAGGTGGCAAGTGGTGCAGCTACCGGAACTGGTGCCGGAATTACTGAGGCTAGAGACGCCTGAATCTGATCCAGACGTCCGGACAACTCCTGGAGGTACTGCATCACCTGACCTTGTGCCGCTTCCTGACTTTGTACACGGGAAGCCAGGTCCTGGATGGCACTTGAGTCCGTGTTCCGATTCCCCGGGTCCATGGGGCCTGAGTATACTATCACTGACCTGGTTTGAGGAGGTTGTGGACTCGGGGTTTCTTCCGATGACCGGGAAGTGGAACCGCAACTGGGCCGCAGCAGAGATGGCCGGATGTAAGTCTTCCTCATGCAGGATCTGATCGGCGGACAGGAGGCACGTGCGGACGCTGAAGGTCTCCTGAAAGAGAGAACTTGACAGGTGCTGGTAAATCACGAAGGTGCTGGGAGGCACGGAGGTGCTTGGAGGCACGGAGGTACGAAGGTGCTGGAGGCACGGAGGTGCTTGGAGGCACGGAGGTGCTGGAGGCACGGAGGTGCTTGGAGGCACGGAGGTGCTTGGAGGCACGGAGGTGCTTGGAGGCACGGAGGTGCTGGAGGCACGGAGGTGCTGGAGGCACGGAGGTGCTTGGAGGCACGGAAGTGCTGGAGGCACGGAGGTGCTTGGAGGCACGGAGGTGCTTGGAGGCACGGAGGTGCTTGGTGGCACGGAAGTGCTTGGAGGCACGGAGGTGCTTGGAGGCACGGAGGTGCTTGGAGGCACGGATGTGCTGGAGGCACGGAGCACTGGAGATCACAGGTACAGTTGAACGATAATACTCAGGCGCCGGAGCACTGCCCGGCGTCTGAATTTAAACTTCCCGCCAGGGCCTGATTGGAGGACGGGCCGATGACGTCACCCGCAGCTCCCGAGGACTTCGGACGTGGAGGCCTGCTAGACGGAGCGCCGGACGCCGGGGACCCGCCAGCGAGGACGGCCGCACGGAGATCCAGTGCGCCCGGAGAGGTAAGTATGAAGGCCGCGGCGCCGTGACAATGTTGCTGCAGCACACTCAGGGAGTGACACGCTTTTCAGCAACTGATCTCTCGACCTCGCTTTTATCAGGAGATTGTCCAAGTACGGGATAATTGTGACTCCCTGCCGGCGCAAGAGCACCATCATTTCCGCCATTACCTTGGTGAAAATCCTCGGGGCCGTGGAAAGCCCAAACGGCAACGTCTGAAACTGGTAATGACAGTCCTGTACAGCGAATCTCAGGTACGCCTGATGAGGGGGATATATGGGGACATGAAGGTATGCATCCTTTATGTCTAGAGACACCATGAAATCCCTCCCTTCCAAGCTGGAGATAACCGCACTGAGCGATTCCATCTTGAATTTGAACTTTTTCAAGTACTGGTTTAGGGATTTTAAATTTAGAATGGGTCTGACCGAACCATATGGTTTCGGGACCACAAATAGGGTTGAATAGTACCCCTTCCCCTGTTGAACTAGGGGAACCTCGACAACCACTTGCTGTTGACACAGTTTTTGAATTGCAGCTAAAACTATCTCCCTTTCTGGGGAACAAGCTGGTAAAGCCGATTTGAAAAACCGGCGAGGAGGCACGTCTTCGAATTCCAGCTTGTAGCCTTGGGATACAATTTCCATTGCCCAAGGATCCACGTCTGACTGAACCCAGACGTGGCTGAAGAGTCGAAGACGTGCCCCCACCGGGGCGGACTCCCTCAGGGAAGCCCCAGCGTCATGCAGTGGATGTAGTAGAAGCCGGGGAGGACTTCTGCTCCTGGGAACTAGCCGTAGCAGGCCGTTTTTTTCCTCTACCCTTACCTCTGGCGAGGAAGGAAGAGCCCCGACCTCTTCTGGACTTATGCGACCGAAAGGACTGCATCTGATATTGCTGCGTTTTCTTTCGCTGTGGAGAAACATAAGGTAAAAAGGTAGATTTACCCGCGGTAGCTGTGGAAACCAGGTCTGCGAAACCTTCCCCAAATAAATCCTCACCTTTGTATGGTAAAACTTCCATATGTTTCTTTGAGTCGGCATCACCCGTCCATTGGCGGGTCCACGGGCTCGCCTAGCAGAAATCGCCATGGCGTTGGCTCTCGAACCTAGCAGACCAACATCTCTCTGAGCGTCTCTCATATACAAGACTGCGTCTTTTATGTGACCTAGGGTCAATAAAATGGTATCCCTATCTAGGGTATCAATGTCAGCTGACAAGGTATCAGTCCAAGCTGCTATAGCGCTACAAACCCAAGCCGACGCTATTGCCGGTCTGAGCAAGGCCCCCGTATGTGTATAAATTGATTTTAAGGTAGTTTCCTGTCTGCGATTAGCAGGATCCTTGAGGGCTGCTGTGTCTGGAGACGGTAGCGCCACCTTTTTGGACAAGCGCGTTAACGCCTTGTCCACCCTGGGTGAGGATTCCCACCGTAACCTGTCCTGCGCAGGGAAAGGATACGCCATAAGAATTCTTTTGGGAATCTGCAGCTTCTTGTCTGGAGTTTCCCAAGCCTTTTCAAATAACCCGTTCAGCTCATGAGATGGGGATAAAGTTACCTCAGGTTTCTTTTCTTTAAACATGTGTACCCTCTTGTCAGGGACAGAGGGGTCATCCGTGATATGCAAAACATCTTTTATTGCAATAATCATATAATGAATATTCTTGGCCACCCTTGGGTGTAACCTCGCATCATCGTAGTCGACACTGGAGTCAGAATCCGTGCCGGTATCAGTGTCTGTTATTTGGGATAGGGGATGTTTTTGAGACCCTGAAGGGCCCTGTGACACCGTCAAAGCCATTGATTGACTCCCTGTATTATCCCTGCACTCTGCTTTGTCTAATCTCTTGTGTAATAAAGCCACATTTGCATTTAAAACATTCAGCATATCCATCCAATCATGTGTCGGCGTTGCCGATGGAGACATCACAATCATCTGCTCCACCTCCTCCCTAGATGAGCCTTCCACTTCAGACATGTCGACACACGCGTACCGACACCCCCCACACTCAGGGATATATCTATATGGAGACAGTTCCCCAATAAGGCCCCTTGGAGAGACAGAGAGAGAGTATGCCAGCACACACCCAGCGCCAACTGACACTGGAAACCAACTTCCCAGATAAACAGCGCTTTTATATAAATATATCTCTATACACTCACTGCCATTTAAAAGTGCCCCCCCCCCCCCCCCCCCCCTCTTTTTTGCCCTCTGTCACCATGTTCAGCAGGGGAGAGTCTGGGGAGCCAGCTTCTCTGCAGTGTGCTGTGGAGAAAATGGCGCTGGTTAGTGCTGGAGGATCAAGCTCCGCCACCTCAGCGGCGGGCTTCGGTCCCGCTCAAAATTACAATACTGGCGGGGGATTAAAATATATACTGCCTCCGCAGCCTATATACTTGGTAGCCAGTCCCTAGAGGTTTATATTGCTGCCCAGAGCGCCCCCCCTGCGCTCTGCACCTATCAGTGCCCGCTGTGTGTGTTGTGTGTGGGAGCAATGGCGCGCAGCGTTACCGCTGCGCGTTACCTCAGAGAAGATCTGAAGTCTTCTGCCGCCTGTGAAGTCTTCTTTGTTCTTATACTCACCCGGCTTCTATCTTCCGGCTCTGTGAGGACGGCGGCGCGGCTCCGGGACGAACGGCGAGGGTGAGACCTGCGTTCCGACCCTCTGGAGCTAATGATGTCCAGTAGCCTAAGAAGCAGAGCATATCATTTAAGTAGGTCTGCTTCTCTCCCCTCAGTCCCACGATGCAGGGAGCCTGTTGCCAGCAGTGCTCCCTGAAAATAAAAAACCTAACAAAATTCTTTTTTCAGAGAAACTCAGGAGAGCTCCCTGTAATGCACCCAGTCTCCTCTGGGCACAGGATCTAACTGAGGTCTGGAAGAGGGGCATAGAGGGAGGAGCCAGTGCACACCCATTCTAAAGTTCTTTATAGTGCCCATGTCTCCTGCGGAGCCCGTCTATACCCCATGGTCCTTACGGAGTCCCCAGCATCCTCTAGGACGTAAGAGAAAGTGAAATGAAAGGCAAAGTTTTTGTGACTTTTTAGAAATTCCAGTTGAATCCACAATTTCTTGCTGATCCTTGTAGTAACTGAAGTCAGGGATTCTTGGTAACAGTGTGCAATCGGATTATATATTCTCTTCCTACAAAGACTAAAAAGGGAAAAATAATGAAACATTCCACTGATCTAATTTTATGAATCACTCCTAACTGCAGGGCCGTGGCATCTTTGCAAGTGGAAGTCCTTTCGATGCTGTCACTCTTCCAGATGGCCGAACACTGTATCCTGGGCAAGGCAACAATTCATATGTGTTCCCAGGTGTCGCCCTTGGAGTTGTAGCGTGCGGCGTGAGGCACATCAGTGATAATGTCTTCCTGACTACTGCTGAGGTAAGCGGCACCAGGGTGGTGAGGTTAGAGGTCACTGGAAGCACACAGCACTGGCTTTATTTCAAGCAATAAAATGTAACTTTATTTTACACTATTAAAATGTAACTCTCGTAGCAAATAGGTTACATACTTCCCCTGCAGAGAATTCTGGTGTTACTTTTCCATTTTAGCAGTATGCAATTCCATTCCGGTTGGAAATCTAAACTTTCCAATCTGCAGGCTTTGGACCTGTCTGTAAATCTTAATTATTTTTTAAATGGGACTCTTTGTGATACTTGTATAGATTTTTTGGTAACACACTTTATACATGCAGTAGATCTTAGAGAGGTGAAGTACATGTATGGTATTTTAATTACCACTGCTAGGAGTGAAGACAGTGGAAAGATAACAGGGACAAGGATAGGACACCTTGCTGAAGCTAGCACGAGCATACTGTGGTGAGTCGCAATACAGTCCTCAGTAACCTTGTACCCAATGTATGGGTGAGCAAACCCTGTCAGAGTCAATGGTGACATAGACATACTTATGCAATGGAAAAACAGGAGGGTCCTATCTGCAAGAGCTTACGTACCAATCACGGGCCTCAAGGCACACTAACAGTCCAGGCTTTAGTGATATCCATGCTTGAGCACAGGTGGTTAAATTAAAATAACTGAGGTCCTAATTAACTCACCAGCGCTCAACAATGACTGTCCTTAAAACCTGGACTGTTAGGGGTATATTTACTAAAGTGCAGGTTTTTATAAGATGTTATCCATAGCAACCAATCAGATTCTACTTATAATTTATCTACCACCTTCTAGAAGAATAGCTAGAATCTGATTGGTGCAATTGCCAAATATAGCCCTTAGTGTGCCTTGAGGGCCTTAGTTGGGAACCCTCAGGTGCGGTGAGGTAAGTAGCTCAGGAGGCAACTGGCTACTACCAGAGCCCAATTTACACACAATGCATGAGCCAAAGGGTTCATGGGGGCATTATACACAGGTGCAGCATTATAAACTCCTGGAAATTTGGTAAGCTTTGATCAGAGATGTGTGGAAAAGATAAGCACGTGAGGACCTGCCTGTCATAGACTGTCATAGACTTTTTACTCCAGAGTTTTGATTATAAAAATGATTAGAATAATGCAAAGAAGATATTTCAAACAATTTGTATTTTTCATATACTTTATACAGTCAAAACTCTGGCACAAATGTAAGTTTGCAAAGAAAGGTGGGGTTCCGCACTTACCCAATAATTCAAACTAACATCACAGAAGAAATAATAAAGACAAACATTCTAATGATATACTCCTGAATAGGTTAAAATGACTCTGTTGGTGCACCCTAGAGTTATGTATTAGTAACAGGCAACAAAGAAAGAAAAGAAAACTCTTTGTTGGAGCATGCCTGAAAGAAAATAAAGATATTATTGTATCTAAAACATAATAATTTTATTGGTATGCATTAAAAATCAGTCCGATTTCCAAATACCAGCAGATACTACAAACGGGCATGTATGGGGGGAAGGGTGACTCATGTAATAGAGGACATTGACATAAAAAATATATTACATGACATACAGTAAGTGTTGCACCATATATGTGACTGCATAGGGTATTTTCCCTGATCCCAAAGTGGATCACCACTTAGGACACACACAGAGTGTACACAAAACAAAATAATTAATTATACATGATATGGTGTGTAACAGCCAATGTTGTAGGTGACTTTCAATAGTGAATCTCAGTAATCTCAGTAACTCGTTTTTCCATGGCTGTATTTGTTGAGCATGTGCAAAGAGAAATATATATATATATATATATATATATATATATATATATATATTATACATGTGGGTAATAACAATAGACACAATTATGTGTATTAAAATAAGGCGAAATATCTTTGGTTTCAAATACCTACAGTAGGTGTAGAGAAATTCTTTACAATTTATAATATAATAGATATGGTAACCGAAAATGCACGTTAACAAGTCTAGGTTGCTGATTATGGATAATAAGCAGCCCAGTGAAGTTTCACAGAATATACTTTAATATCTCATAAAGATGACTGAAATATTGATGCCTTATATATGTCTGTAAAATGGACACTTAGCAAGGTGTATCGCCTCTTGTAAATGGAGCTGCTGTCTGAGTGAGTAAATCAGTGAAAGACTCATTTGACCTGATCTCTGCATCTACTGCCCACCTGTGTGTTATTGTGAACAGTGAACTGGAGGGTGAGATTACAGTGAGTTTGGTCAGAGATGAGTGATAAATAGATGAAGGTAGCGGATCATCTGCTTTTATGCATGCAATCAGTCTCCCCTCCTGGTGGGGAAAACCAGTGCAGGGGGAGTGTCCTGGTTCAAGCCTAATGCGAGTCCTCCAGAGATAGAGTGGTATATGAGATATATAGGTGTGTATATGCACATATTTGATGCGACCAGAAAGTGTATTAAAGGTATATATATATATATGCGGAATAAATTAGCCGTCAAAAAAAGGGCATACAATGAAAACAGGCAAAAGAAATATAGTATACTTATCAGGAACTTGTATAGTGTGCTGTTCTGGTTGTAGTCAGCAGTGATCAGCATCAAGACACACGCTGGGGGAGGGTGCAGGGAAGCACAATGACCTGTCTAGGGTGGCCAATCCTGGGATCGGTGGGATCCCGGGAATTATTTAGGCCACAAATCGGTGGGGATTTCGGGATCAGGCAGTCCTTTGTTTTTTTTAATGCTGGGCAGCGTTGAGTGTCCTCAGGAGGATCAGACGCTGCCCGGCTCTCTCCTCCCGGCAACCTTGCGCAGCATAACGTGAAGTCAGAGGTCACGCTGCGCAACCCGCCACCTGCCGCAGGGACCTCACCAGCTCCCTCCTCCCGGCTCCTCCAGCGCAGCGTGACGTGAAGTCAGAGGTCACGCTGTGCAGCCAGCCGCCCGCCACCCACTGCACGGACCTCAACGAACTGGAGGAAGTGACCTACCCACCCTCCCAGGTATTATGGGGGTCAGTTATGTGAGCTGACTGGGGACACAGGAAACAAACCAATCCCGGGTATCCCGGGATTGACCATTTTTCAATCCCGATACCTGGAATTTAAAAAATGGCCTGGGATTGGCCACCCTAGACTTGTCCCTCTGAGAGCAGCAGCTGTGGGAAGATTCTTTTGTGTATCTGACTGGTTGCATAGTTTGTGAAAAGATTAGATAATGCACTGCCTGTTGTTGTCACAAACGATGCAGGCAAGTGGTTAATTATGGTAAACCTATTTATGCATGTTATGCAGTTTACAGAGAATGTCTAATCATTGACACTATTCCTGCACCAGTGGAGGTTACAGTCTAAATCATGGGTATCCAATCTGCGGCCCTCCATCTGCTGTGGAAATACACATCCCAGCATGCCCTGCCTTAGTTTTAGCATGCCTTAGCATGCCTTAATAGCAAAACTGTGGCAGGGCATGCTGGGATGTGTAGTCCCACAGCAGCTGGAGGGCCGCAGGTTGACGACCCATGGTCTAAATGATATGCCACAAAGCCACATACACACTAACATTAACCTACTATACGAGTATGTTTTGGACTGTGTAGGAAATATACAAACCCCACACAGATAGTAATCTGGTTGGAATGGAATCCATGGCCTTAATACTGTGAAGCAACAGTGATATTCATTAGTTTGCCACACTAATAATTAGTCAAGAGAGGGCTTTTCCTCCTATCCATGAATCAACACTCTCATTGATTGCAGCCTGACAACCAATACTAGAGAATGCCTTTTGTGCTCTGTATTCAGGGCCAGTTCGAGCCCTTTTTGCACCCCGGGCAGTACATAGGGGTGTGGCTTCATACAGGGGGCGTGGTCAGTTACGCCCCCTGTACAGTAGTAGCGCCGTTGAAATGCTGAGCGGTGCGCAATGATGTCATTGCGCACCGCACAGCAAAGGTCCTCTCCAAGAAGGGAACTTCCCTTCACGGGGGGGGACACAGCGGGCAGCGGAGGGCACAGCAGCAGTGGATCTTGCCATGGTGCGGCGCCCTCCGGATGGCGCCGGCGCACTCCAGAAGGCGGCGCCCGTGGCAAGATCCGCTACTGTCTGTATTCTGTAACCAATGTTTCAGGAGGAGCTAATAGGGGTATCCACCTAAGGAGGTCAGGAAGCAAGGTGACAGGGGGTCATGTACAAGGTGTTATAAGCTTATCGGTCTCAATCTTGAATCACTCATAAGAGTTTAATTTGATCTCAAAAGTTAAGCAACCAGCAAAGGACAGAGAGATCAGCATGTGCAGAACTGAACATATATGTAAAAGACAACAGTTTTTTGGAACAAATGTTCTTTCTGAAATGTGATTTGCCGTTAAACATCCTAGTGATATTTGGTGGACCCCTTTCTTTGAAAGTAAAGCATTCGTAACCTAGAACCAGAAATAACGACACAGAGACTTGAATTTTGGCAGAAAATTGCTAGCTATTTATTTGTCCCTATCCATTAGGAAACCTGTAATAAAGAAATTAATTTAATATGCCGCTCCAGCCGGCATATGGTGGCGGCCCAAAAGAACGGCTCAATTAACCTAAATTAACCTTAAATAACTAACCCTATAAATTTACTAAAACTTATCATAAACCGGTAATAGGTGACAACTCAACCCCCACAGTGACTACCCACCGCTCCTGGGTGCCCTGCCGCTGCCTTCCCGGACGGGTGGTCAAGCGGCCATAAGTCGATGGAGGTGAGTGCACCTAAACCACAACAAACTGTAAAACACTACAGTTTTCCCTACAATACAAAACTGCCGTTCTTTTCCGCCAATAAATAGCCAACGATAAACCAGCCAACAACTTAATGCCAAAGCACCACGTGCCAGAATCTCTTAGTACCAGGGCGGGAGGGCGGGAAAGCAAATCCACCAAGAGAACTAAGATGGCCTCACCTTCCCTATATATATCAAACCCTCCCCCTAAAAGGCTGTACTTTCCTAACAGCTAGGTCCACCCCTCCCAAGATGTTTAACTCTTTCCTTTCCTATGCAGTCAATTCTCTCTCCTAAACATCTTAGTGATATTTGGTGGACCCCTTTCTTTGAAAGTAAAGCATTCGCAACCTAGAACCAGAAATAACGACACAGAGACTTGAATTTTGGCAGAAAATTGCTAGCTATTTATTTGTCCCTATCCATTAGGAAACCTGTAATAAAGAAATTAATTTAATATGCCGCTCCAGCCGGCATATGGTGGCGGCCCAAAAGAACGGCTCAATTAACCTAAATTAACCTTAAATAACTAACCCTATAAATTTACTAAAACTTATCATAAACCGGTAATAGGTGACAACTCAACCCCCACAGTGACTACCCACCGCTCCTGGGTGCCCTGCCGCTGCCTTCCCGGACGGGTGGTCAAGCGGCCATAAGTCGATGGAGGTGAGTGCACCTAAACCACAACAAACTGTAAAACACTACAGTTTTCCCTACAATACAAAACTGCCGTTCTTTTCCGCCAACAGCGAAAGACTCATCCCCAAAGTCTTTCGCACCGCCACCATAAACCTACCCTAACTCCTGCAAAGCGAAACCTAGATCCTCCAGAAAAAACATCATCCCCTCATTGGATAGATGTACTCCATCATGCCGGAAAAGGTGGCTGACTCTGAACCGAATCCTCGGGTGGCGAACCACCCTCCCTCCGTGGGACAGCACCCACTTTGCCACCGCCCCGTTCACCTTTTTCCGGGCCTCGTCAATCTGGCGCCCATCCGCCACACCCCTCCAACACAATCTTGGCACCATCATTGAAAAAACCAACACACACTTGGTCCATGTTGCGGCCACACTTGCCAGATCATGTATCATGGCCCACCGCAGATCCAAGGATGTCCTCTTCCCCAGGTCGTTGCCACCTAGATGGACAACCAGGACCCTAGGGATTCCATGCTTGCTGGCCTGACTCACTAACCTACTCCTCAGCTCACCCCACATCATTCCTCGCCAGCCAAGCCATCTGACACCCTGTGCTCCAAGCAATGCCTGAGCCCCTTCCGAGGCCACAAACCTGGCCGCCCAGTAAATGTAAGAGTGGCCAACCACCCAAATAGCCAAATTGTCGTCAAACCATCCTGAAGGGGAAAAGAGGGGTAAAATTGATTACTAAGAGGCTTATTAATTGTTTACACTGAAGGATCTGCCAAAAAGAAAAACTTTAGATCTCGCTATTGCAGCAGTCACGGCCTAGCCGAACTGCACCATGCTTCGTTGCCAATTTAAAGCGCAATTAAAGACACAAAGGGGAAAGGTCAAATAAAACAAACGAAATAAAACAGGGAAGGGGGGGAGGGGGGTATAAAATGGGAAAAACATGTAATAACTCAGCTGGAGGTGAAAGCGTAAAGACCTGCTGAGGGACTCTGATTAGACCAGATTAGCCGAATTGTAGATTAGAATTCAGTCCGTCAAGTCAGGCAAAAAATCGCAAAATCACTCCAGACCCCCGCTGCCGACTCATGCCAGCAACGGCGAGTAGCTAATCCCTGAGTAGGATAAAAAGGGGGAAACACCAACAGACGCACAACACCATAAAATCACAGAACTGGAACAACATAATACATTGCAAATAAAACAAAGCGCTAGGTGCAAACCGACTTCTCACGCGACGGGGCGAATGTATCGTCTATAGCTTGACGACTTCCATCGCCCCACCGCCTGGATTTCCGTTCTGGAAAAACCCGCCGCAGCAGCCGACGTCGCCGCGCCTATTCGAAAGGAATGGGTACCGAAAGCAGCAGGTGGGAGGCCCAAGCTCGCCAAACAACGACCCAGCATCCAACGGAACTGGTATTTCGTGACTGGCAGCCCGTCATAATGCAATAGCCATGACCCCTCCTTAACGGGTCGCACCCCCACATATTGCAT
Source organism: Pseudophryne corroboree (assembly GCF_028390025.1). Taxonomy (NCBI): domain Eukaryota; kingdom Metazoa; phylum Chordata; class Amphibia; order Anura; family Myobatrachidae; genus Pseudophryne; species Pseudophryne corroboree. Next base: position 436,071,727 of record NC_086447.1, on the reverse strand, counting down.
TGCCAGACCCACTGGGCAAACGCTCCCCTCTAGCGCTGGGACCATAGTGACCCAGCGCCCTCTCCCCACTTGGTCCGTCTTCGAGCGCCGCAATCTGCACAGCAAGGACCTCTCACCCACTACAACGTCTCCGACCAGCATGCGCGAATCTGCTCTCTTGGAAGGCGCTACCAACTCCGAAACCCTAAAGGCCCCGTGGTAAGCCATTGAGAACGCCAAACTAAACAAAAGCGTCTCAAACCTGGACGACGCGACTCGCCCCACCGCCGCGATGACGGCCGGCAACAAGGCCGCATCGATGGGCCGCCTCCTATCTGGTGGCGTCGGCGCTACTCGCGCCCACCCTTTCATTGCCTTCCGCAGAACCTCGCTTTTTGTCACATCAGGGACGCCTCGCAGCTTGCAGAAAAATGAGACGCCAGCCAAGTACCGTGATACCACCGCTCGGGACCTACCGGAAACGTAAAGCTGCCAAATAAAAGAAAGCATCAGCCGATGCCTGCTCTTACCTTGTTGCTGACGACCTTGGACAAACTCCTCCCACTCGCTCCAAGCTTGTCCGTAAGCCTTGAGCGTGGCTGGCGCGACTGACCGCAATGCTAGACCCTCCATTCCGGCCCGATCACCTGCCAAACATAACCGGGACAGTGAAAACCTTGCTCCTCGGCCTCTGGTGCCAAAACCCAAAACCTCTCCCACTGTCCACGCGACAAAGCGTCGGCAATTCCGTTCTCCAAACCGGGCACGTGCTGTGCCCGGAACCATAGGTTCCTACGCAAGCACGTCAAAAGCAATTGCCCGAGCACCCGCAGAACCACCAGCGATTTAGCCCTCTGGTTATTAATCGCATGCACTACGCCCAGATTATCGCATCTAAACAATATGCTGCGATTAGCCAACCGATCGCCCCAGACCTCCAACGCTACCATAATGGGAAAAAGCTCCAGCAGCACCAGATCTTTTGTAAGACCCTTGCTATGCCAGTTTGCCGGCCAGGATGCCGCACACCAAGATCCCTCCAAAAAACAACCGAATCCAGAGACACCTGCAGCGTCGGTAAACAGTTGCAACTGCTCGCTGTCCACAGCTGGCGCTTGCCATATGCTCACTCCGTTGAATTCCTCCAGGAACGAAGCCCAGACGGCCAAATCCCTTTTTAATTCGGAGGACAATCGAACGAAATGATGAGGCCTGGCACACCCCGCCGTCGCCCTCTCAAGCTTCCGGCAGAAAACCCTGCCCATCGGTATAACCCGACAAGCAAAGTTCAGCATGCCCAGCAGGGACTGCGCCTGCCGTAGCGTAACTTTACGCGAGCCATTGAACCAGCAAATGGTTTCGCGGAGCTTCGACACCTTGTCTCGGGGCAGGCGACATTCTCCTGCCACCGTGTCAATTTCAATCCCCAAAAATGATAGGCAGGAGTCCGGGCCCTCCGTTTTGTCCACGGCTACCGGCACACCGAAGTGGTAAAAAAAGAGCCCGGATGCTAAACAGCAAGTCGCCGCACCTTGCGTCATTAGCCGGACCCGCACACAGGAATTATCTAGGTAATGGGCAACTCCGTGACCGCCTGACGCAGACTCCACGCACCAATGAAGAAACGTGCTAAAGCGCTCGAAAAATGAGCATGAGACGGAACATCCCATCGGCAAACATTTGTCGATGAAATACTCCGCCCCAATCAGGAAACCCATAAAACGGAATGAGTCCGGATGCAATGGCAGTAACCTAAAGGCTGACTCAACATCAATCTTAGCCATGAGGGCCCCGCTCCCGTAGCTGCGGACCATCTCTAGCGCCTCGTCAAATGACTGGTATACCACCGAGCAATGAGCCGGCGGTATTGCGTCGTTGACCGATGCCCCCGGAGGGTAAGAAAGATGCTGGATGAGCCGAAAAACGCCTGGAGTCTTCTTCGGTACCACCCCGACCGGGGAGATGACCAAGTCATCCACCGGGGGTGACCTAAATGGCCCCTCCATCCTGCCCAACCTGACCTCCTTATCCACTTTCTCCCGCAGCACAGTCGGCAAGGCTCGGGCAGACTGGAGGTTCCTCTGTGCGCGCACTGACACTTCGCTCGCAACAGGCAAGCGAAAACCAAACTTAAAACCGTCGAACAAAAATTTTGCATCCCTTTTATTCGGATACAAATCCAACCACTTACCCATTGCATCCAGCTTAACTGGCGTTGGGGCTCTGCCGAGCGGTCCCGCTCGCGGCCTGCTTAGGGTACGCCTGCTTTCCCCGATTTCCCTGTCGACCACCTTTGAAACAAGAGGAGGCTGGGTGGGCTCCTCCACACTGCTGGCAGGAGTGACGAAAACGACACTGCTTGCCAAAGGAACATGTTCCGCTGTTAAAAGCGAAACACTTCCCTCGCGTGGCGGAACGCCCGCCCACGCGAACGGCCAATCCGCCTGTCCTGGCAAATCCTCCGTCCGCGCCTGACCCCTGGGCTGATGAGCCCGCCCGACGCCCACCTGCTCCCTGTTTCTGGGGTTCTTCTTCCTGCTGTGAGGCCCGGGTCACTTTGAGCCAGACTTCCACGTCCTTGAACCCGAAATCCATGACCCGTAGCCCGTCCTGTTTCTCTCGAAACTCCTGATCATACCGGCGCCATTCCGAGCCCGGGGACGTGCGCTGCATGTCGTGAACGAGATGCAGGTACCGGATAACATTCATGTGTTCCTCCGGCCTATCCTCCAAATAGCATGCCGTAAAAACCCAGAAACCGGCCAGCCAATTATCAAAAGACCGGAAGACCTCTGTCCCCATGCCTTTCTTAGCGGCTGCCGCTTTGTAATCCTTCTTCATGGCCTTAGTCAAAACGAATAAGTCCACGAAGTCACCCCTACGTATCTTCTTGCGGCAGCTGTCTCGCAGCCCCCGCATAACCGCGGTGTACTCGCAGCGCACTACCCCAGGCAGATCGCGCCGCTTCTTTGCCCTACGCTCTTCCTCACTAACCCGTTTGCGCCGCTTACGCCTCTTCTGCTGTTTTGCTGCCCGCTTGGCAAATTTTGCCGCCTTCTTCTTTGCCCTAGAAGTACTGTCTACGTCGGACGCTTGCGACGACAAAGAAGAGGAAGAGGAGGAAGACGAAGAGCTATGCGAACTCGAGCTCGTGGGGGAAATTGATATAGACTGTGCCAACTCACCGGATGCCATCGACCTTTCCGACCTGGAATCCTCAGCCTCCTCAGTCCAATCGTCGTCCTCCACGAATTCCGCCAAATCCCCCTCCTCTCGGCTCTCTGTGAAAGACAAAGCAGAAGAGGGCCCGGCCCATGCTTGCGGCGCACGCCGGGCCCCCCGCGTGGTATGCCCTGTGAGCGCGCGTCCCTGCCGCTCCTGGTCCGTACCTAGCTCCGCAGCGACCGCCCCCAGTTCTCGGCAGGCTCGTGCCACCCGCTGCGCCGCCGAGGTCCTCTGCCTGCCGGACCCACTGCCTCCGGCAGCCTGTCCGAAATCAGACATCGTCCTAGGGGAAGCCGCTGCAGCTAACGGCCCCAAAGCCTCTACTACTGTGGCCAGGGCCGACGCTAGGGCCCCGGGAGGATCCCGCGTGCTGCGACCCCCGTCAACGGCCCCCGAAGGACCTCCGGACCTTGCCTGGGCGCGAGCCCGCGCCCGCCTACCGGCCGACGTGACCCGAGCACCCGGTCCCTCCTGATCCGACGGGAAAGCGAGACCCCCCCGACCAGACCATTCGCTCTCCACTTCTGAGCATGCCTCCCCCCTTCCCATAGAAGCAGAAGAATCCCCCGGTCCCGGGGAGGACCCGCTGTCGTGTGCAGCGGCCCGTGCCGCGGCCCTGCGGCCGCTGACCCATTCTCTGTCTCCCCTCCGCCCGCGGGACCCGCTGCGTCCTACTTCTGCAGGAGTGGTATGAGGAGTCACAGAGACCCACTGCGTACCCGCGCGTGTTCCCCCGCGTGTCGCACGACTCCCGGTGCGCGCACGCGCATGCTGCGCGCGGCCCCCCCTTGTACTCTCTGCTGTGGCCCCATCACGTGGCGCCATCCCTCTCGGCTCAGCGTTGCCTACCAGAGGCAAACGCTGCACCCCCCTGCTGTGTCCTCTCCCCCTGCCGGATTCCGGCATCCGGGGAGTCAAAATGGATGGCCGGTGCATCAGCTGCGCGCACACGTGCGCGGCCGGCGCCGCCCGGAGCGAGCGTGGGCGCGCGCGCACCCCGTGCGCGCGTCCCACCTCTACCCGCCGTCGAACTCCCGGCCGGTGTCTCCTCCTCGGCCGCCGCGCGAGGCTCCTGCACAGGCCCCGCGCGGCGACCGCCAGCTCCCCTTCCCGTCCTCTCCCCCCGCCCGGCACTAGCATTCGGCCGCGGCAAGGGAGGAGGGCTAGGGTTCGCAACCGCCGCGGGCGCCCGACCCGATCGCGGACTCAGCGGCTCCCGGAGGGGACAGCCGCCGTCCGTCGATCCTAGGGCGGCCTGCAAGGACCCCTGGTCCCCCACGCCGCCCTCGCCCGGCCGGTGTGACCGGCTCGGTTCCCGGCGGCGAGCCCAACCGGGCCCGGCTCCCGATGCCCGCGCCCTCACTTGCGGAGGCCCTGAGGGACGGAGCCCCGTCCCCCATGCCACCCACTACATCATCAGGCCCCGCTCGACCGTCTGACCCACGGTACCGAGCCGGGGCCCGTAAAACGCGCTGGGGGCGGGCAGCCATGGCAGCGAATATAATGATAAGGTGGAGAGGAGGAGTATTAACAATAAAGCAGGGGGGGGGGTGTTACACTGTGTAATATTTTCACAGTAGATTGAGAAACAAAATTTTGCTTGCACTGCAGCACTCACCTAAAAGCAAATCCACCAAGAGAACTAAGATGGCCTCACCTTCCCTATATATATCAAACCCTCCCCCTAAAAGGCTGTACTTTCCTAACAGCTAGGTCCACCCCTCCCAAGATGTTTAACTCTTTCCTTTCCTATGCAGTCAATTCTCTCTCCTTAGCTTCTAGTTGGTAAAAATGAGAAGAATTTGCCTACACATATAGAAATCCATTCAGTACTGAAGGCTCTTTCAACTCCACTGATTTAAATATAATCTTCTTGTTCAATTTTTCAGTACTTTGTTGCATCCCAGCTACTGATATGCACCACGTGTACATCTTGGCTTCCGTACAACATAGTTTTCTCCAGAATACATATTTAATGGGATTATCTATGGAGGTAGCTGGGTATCCAGATGGCTTTGCCAAAACTATTTCATTAGTTCATAAAATCCTTGACATTTTTGTTCTGCTTGGTAAACCTCATAAAAAAACAGGGAACGTTGCTTGTCATCACTGTGAAACGGTCTGCAATTAGAAGGCATTACAGCTTGAAATACCTGGCATTTGTCAGCTGAAATCAAAGTTATGCTCTGGGTAATTTGTCTTTGGAAAGTGAACACCTGACTGTCAGCCTGTCTAGCTGACAATAGGCTGTTACTATAATAACAAATTGCAAAAAGGTGGCACAGAATGATTGGGCATACAGCCTAACTAGCTGTGTGATAAAACCAGTGGTGCAAGTAGAAAAAATGTTATAGGTATTGTGTGAGCGCGCCAAGATATGGGTGTGACCAAATTCCACATGGGCGTGGCCAATGAAAATGGGGGCATGATACACATATGGGGGGGCCAGATACACATATGACCCCAATAGTGCCAGATATACATTGCCCCCACTGTGCCAAATACACAAATGCCCCCACTGTGCCAGATGTACATTTCCCCACTGTGCCAAATGTACATTGCCCCACTGTGCCAGATACACAAATGTCCCCACTGTGCCAGATACACAAATGCCCCCACTGTATCAGATACACAAATGCCCCCACTGTGCCAGATACACAAATGCCCCCACTGTGCCAGATACACAAATGCCCCCACTGTGCCAGATACACAAATGCCCCCACTGTGCCAGACATACATTGACCCCACTGTGCCAGATATACATTGCCCCCACTGTGCCAGATATACATTGCCCCCACTGTGCTAGATATACATTGCCCCCACTGTGCCAGATATACAATGCCCCACAGTGCCAGATACACATTGCCCCCACTGTTTAGGTTAGAGGAGAGGAGTTAGGTTAGAGGAGAGGAGTTTCCGCACATTGAGGCGAAAAGCTTTTTTTAACAGTAAGGACAATACGTGTTTGGAATTCCCTGTCTGAGCGAGTAGTAACAGTGGACTCAGTCAACACCTTTAAGAATGGGTTAGATAAATTCCTATTGTTTAAAGATATTCAGGGTTATGGTGTGTAGGCACGCATTATAGTTAATATAACTAGTCCTAACATAAAAATAACTAGTCCTATAATAAGACTGCATAGGAGACCACAAATTGAACTCGATGGACAATTTAGACAATTGTCTTTTTTCAACCTTAGTTACTATGTGACTATGTGCCAGATACACAAATGCCCCCACTGTGCCAGATGTACATTGCCCCTCTGTGCCAGATATACATTGCCCCACTGTGCCAGATATACATTGCCCCACTGTGCCAGATATACAATGCCCCACAGTGCCAGATACACATTGCCCCCACTGTTTAGGTTAGAGGAGAGGAGTTAGGTTAGAGGAGAGGAGTTTCCGCACATTGAGGCGAAAAGCTTTTTTTAACAGTAAGGACAATACGTGTTTGGAATTCCCTGTCTGAGCGAGTAGTAACAGTGGACTCAGTCAACACCTTTAAGAATGGGTTAGATAAATTCCTATTGTTTAAAGATATTCAGGGTTATGGTGTGTAGGCACGCATTATAGTTAATATAACTAGTCCTAACATAAAAATAACTAGTCCTATAATAAGACTGCATAGGAGACCACAAATTGAACTCGATGGACAATTTAGACAATTGTCTTTTTTCAACCTTAGTTACTATGTGACTATGTGCCAGATACACAAATGCCCCCACTGTGCCAGATGTACATTGCCCCTCTGTGCCAGATATACATTGCCCCACTGTGCCAGATATACATTGCCCCACTGTGCCAGATATACAATGCTCCACTGTGCCAGATATACATTGCTCCACTGTGCCAGATATACATTACCCCTACTGTGCCAGACGTACATTGCCCCCACTGTGCCAGACGTACATTGCCCCTACTGTGCCAGATGTACATTGCCCCACTGTGCCAGATATACACTGCCCCACTGTGCCAGATGTGCATTGCCCCCACAGTGCCAGATGTGCATTGCCCCCCCAGTGCCAGATATACAATCCCCCCCCAGTGCCAGATATACAATCCCCCACTGTGTCAGACATACATTGGCCCCACTGTGCCAGATGTACACTGCCCCACTGTGCCAGATGTACACTGCCCCACTGTGCCAAATGTACACTGCCCCACTGTGCCAAATGTACACTGCCCCACTGTGCCAGATGTACACTGCCACACTGTGCCAGATGTACATTGCCCCCACTGTGCCAGATGTACATTGCCCCCACTATGCCCACCCCTCCTTCCCCTCTGCCGCTCACCTCTGCCTCAAATGAGGCTCACCTCTGCTCACCTCCGCCTCAAATGAGGCGCCGGTTCATTAGCCAATCAGAGCTTGCAGACCGGCAGCCAATCAGATGCCACGGCTGCCGGTCCGCGAGCTCTGATTGGCTGGCAAACCGGTGCCTTAATGAGATCACCCGCCGCAGCCGCTGGAGACCGGACATCATAGAGAATTGAGGGATAGGAGAGGCGCACGCTGCCCTCTCCTCCCCTCACACAGACGCCAGTAGGGTGCAGGTATGGTGAATGGCCCGGCGGTACGGCATACCGGCTGGGAATTTCTTACTGGTACGCCGTACCGCCCCGTACCGCCATATTTGCAGCACTGGATAAAACTGTAATTTACAGGTAATTATCGTTTTTTGGAAGAGAGAAAGAATAGCTTGAACTTCTTTCAGTTGCAGCTTATTAAAAAGATAATGCTGAGATGGTAGCTATACGTTATGTGGCATTGGTGTCATTGGGGGTCATTCCGACCCGTTTGCATGCTGCGGTTCATCGCAGCGGTGCGAATGGGTCGGAACTGCGGAGGCGCATCGTTGGCCGCGACAGATGTCGCCGTGCAGCGACGCCGCATACAAAGAAAGCGGTTGCAACGGCGATTGCAAGAAGATTGACAGGAGGAAGGCGTTCCGGGGCATCAACTCACCATTTCCCGGGCGTGGAGATCCGAACGCAGGCGTGTCCAGGCGGTGCAAACAATAATATACTGCAAATGTGTGTATGTAGCAAATAGTTAAAATTTTGATCCAAACATTTCTAGGTGAGTACACACAGAACAATGTGCATACGATGCGACATCATCAGCGATGGGACCCGGCAGCAGGGCCAGCATCGGCAAGTGCATACGGCAGCATCGCATCGCTAGCGACAGCCCCAGATCTTCTTGCATGTACAAAAGATCTGAGACTGTTGCTAGCAACCCGCGGGCGCGCGAATTGTGATAGTGCGTACACACGGCTCTTTTTAAATGATTTGTCATTCCGATCGGTCAAAAAGGGCCAGATCATTGAAAATCTCGGCCCATATGTACGCACCTTAAGCTTGCAGCCTGTCATCAAGGGACCCCAATATCTGCAAGTCCTGCATTTTGGCCCAACGCACCATTATATTGCAGTAAATGCACTGTACCACAATGGAATGCTCAAGATCCATTACTTTTCTTGCTTATACAGATGGGGGTGCATTTACAGCGCGGCATCACCACAATGCCCGACTGCGCACATACATTGGTGCAGACATTGCAAGTTTCCCTTTGCACCTCTATGGGGCAGTGCCAGTGGATGAGATGCGACATTATCAGAAAAAGAACGTCACATAGATGGTGAGGAATTGAATTCCCTCCATGGAGTGAGCAATGATTCTTCTGGTGTTTTCTATATGTATAGCATATTGTTGTGTGTTAGTCACAATGCGGTGACGGAGGCCCCCCGCGATACCTGTGAGGTCTACCTACCCGGGATCTTCACCTGCTCCTCTGCCGGGAAGCAGGCAGTAGGCTGTCCCAGGCGCCTCTTCCTCCCCCCTGCAGCCGGAAGGACCTCCAGCTGCGTTGCTAGGGGAAGGAGGAGATTACCTTTCGGCTCCAGGCTTCCTGGAGGAAGGTATGCCGGGGGGGGGGTCAGCGTCTGCGGCGGGGGGAGGGGGGTTTTACCGCTTTTTTTCTTTAGTACACCCCGCCCTGTGTTTGAAAAATGACAAGAGCTGATTGGTTGGTACTTTATCTCTCACCATTTTATCTATCTTAAAGCTTTGATAAATATCGCCGATAGGGGAGTATCAGGAGATTGTACGCCAGAGTGTGGTAAAAGAGTATTCACAATTAGTCCATTAAGACCGTGCATTAGTATTTGTTAAACAGTATAAAATAAAATCTAAATATTGTAAATAATATAAAAATAACCATCCTTCCTGGTTTTCTTTATCCACTAGAGAAATCATCTGTCAGAATAAGAGGTTGTAGGATTTGTATCTATATTGGCTTTGGATATAGGAGCAGAATTTAGTAAATGTAGCTCATGAAACCATGCACAAGCGGATTGACTTTCATAGGTATGGGGCACAACAGCTGGCAGACACTTGCAGGTGTTAATAGTGTAGCTTGGCATGGCTGTGACTTTTATAGAATACTAGGTAATGTGAGAAAAGTAATGGAGGAATAGTTTCCATACTCCATTAAAGCCTCTGTTTGCACAGGTTTTACATGTTACTACAGAGAGAGAACACTTAGGACTCGGGGAGAAGGTTTTAGTCAGAATTTTTTTTTTTCATTTTCCACAATCAAGTATTGTAAGTACTGTACAATCCATAATAACAAGTAGTTATATGTAAATAAAGTGAACTACATATACTTGATAGGGAAATGTTGTCACTAGGTACCAGCAGTAACTTGTCTTCTATGACTTTAGTTTCTCGCGGCTGTGCCACATTAATACATGGTAAAGGAATAGGATGATTGCATTTTCCTGTAGATAGAGTAAGGAGTCATGTTCTGCACTGTGGGCTATACATTAGCTGTTATCTATACAGCACACACATTATGCAGCACTACACAGAGAAAGGGCTATTTTGAATTTAGAGGGGAAAAATTATATAGGTGTAGATGCGTGGAATGGGACAGAGGTGTCACAAGGGTGGTGCAGGGAGAGCAGACAGCAAATAGGTGTCACCCTTCAGGGGGTGAGACCAAAATGCAGGCTCCTCTGCAGTGAGCGGCAAATGCAGGATTTCAGGAGGGGGTTTCCAATGTTTCATTTTAGAGCGACTATCGCCAGACCATGGGCCCCCTCCTCTCTGCTGGCACCGCTGTAGAGTCTGAGCCTTAGAGGGGGCTCAGACTCTACAGCGCATGCACAGATCTCCGGCAAAATGGTGCGGCAGCCATTTTCCCAGTGCTATCTCTACTGTGCATGCGCAGAACACAGCGAAAATGGCTGCAGTGCTGTTTACACAGTGCTTTAACAGCACTGGTGCCATCGGCGTGGGACTTCGGAGGGGTGAGTATTTAAAAAAGGGGTGCAGTATGGTCCCACATGGACTCAGGGGCCCTGTGCACTGCAAACACTGCACCCATTATAAATACGCCAATGCGACAGCCCATAAAGGAAGTATAATTAGCATGTAACAAGCTATAGTCTGCCCCAAACAAATCACAATTTTACGTAATACAGTACTTCAGACACATGCAGGACCATTGATCACGGTAAGCCACTTACCAGATTCTCTCTATGGTGTGCTGATTGAGCACTCAGATCCCCAGACACACACTTACAGCAGACTTTGTGGGAATATATCTTGTGACTGGCAGCTCCATTCTGTCCCTTATGCTGCATGTAGTGGCCGCTGGCCAGGTTGTAGGGAAAGGGGGTTTCCAGGCAACTGGAATCCCCCTGGGTCCTGCAGTGTGACATTATCCTGCTGCGCACAGCTCCTGTCACTGAGAAGGAGTTGGCAGTGCAGACAGAATCTCCGGAGGCAGCCAATAATCTCCGGGGATGCTGAACATGCCGCTAGAGTGATGTATTCGTGGGCTTTCTGCAAGGCCACACCCCCATAGTAAGGTAAATGGGGGACTTCCGCAAGGTCACAATCCCTTTCTGTTAAGCCACACACCCTTTGATTGGCTGCACTGGGTGTAACAATAGGAATGAGGCAGAATCACACAATATAGTAGCATTGTATGCAAGCTAAGGTAAGTATACTCACAGAGCCGTCGCTACCCGCTCAGCAGAATCTGCAAAGCAGGGAGGCACTGTGTTGGAGAGGCGCTCTCCCTGCTCTGCTACTCTGCTGGTGTCCATGTGCACTGCTGCCCTCCTCCACCCGCCTTCCTCCTACTGGAGAATGCCGCCACGGTCCTGCAGTATGCAGCTGAGGAAACAGTCTCCATCATCCGCAGGTGAAGTGAGATGATGCTGTGTGGACTCCTGAATACAGGTCAGATGACTCGTGCTGAGCAGTCACGTGACCAGGAAGTGTCAGGCAGCTTTACAGAGAGGGTGAGTCCTGCTGTCTATATGGGAGCACAGTGTGTATGTATGGTGGCACAGGGCATGTGGGTATGGGAGCACAGTGTGTATGGTGTCACAGGGCATGTGTGTATGGGAGCACAGTGTGTATGGTGTCACAGGGCATGTGTGTATGGTGGCATAGGGCATGTGTGTATGGGAGTACAGTGTGTATGGTGGCACCGTGCATGTGTGTATGGGAGCACAGTGTGTATGGTGGCACAGTGCATGTGTGTATGGTGGCACAGTGTGTATGGTGACATAGTATATGTATGTATGTGTATGGGTAGACAGTGTGTATGATGGCACAGTGTATGTGTGTATAGGAGCGCAGTGTGTATGGTGGCATTGTGCATGTGTGCATGGTGGCACAGTATATGTGTGTATGGGGAGACAGTGTGTATGGTGGTACAGTGTGTGTGTATGGGAGCACAGTGTGTATGATGGCACAGTATATGTGTATATGGGGGTACAGTATGTATGGTGTCACAGGGCATGTGTGTATGGTGTCACAGGGCATGTGTGTATGGGAGCACAGTGTGTATGGTGTCACAGGGCATGTGTGTATGGGAGCACAGTGTGTATGGTGTCACAGGGCATGTGTGTATGGGAGCACAATGTGTATGGTGGCATAGGGCATGTGTGTATGGGAGTACAGTGTGTATGGTGGCACGGTGCATGTGTGTATGGGAGCACAGTGCATGTGTGTATAGTGGCACAGTGTGCATGGTGGCATAGTATATGTATGTATGTGTATGGGGAGACAGAGTGTATGATGGCACAGTGTATGTGTGTATGGGAGCGCAGTGTGTATGGTGGCATTGTGCAGAGCCGGCCTTAACCAATATGATGCCCTAGGCAAGATTTTGGCTGGTGCCCCCTAGCACCACCGCTGATTCCACCTCTGACCTTGCACCTCTTTCCCAGCACCATCGCCCCTCACCCATAGCAGTCCTTATTTTGGTGTTTGTACCCCCTATATTTTAAATAGGAACAGTTTGCACATATGGTGCACAGCCCAAAAAGGGGGGTGTTTTTGCTGGCAAGGGTCATGGCCACACAATAGTAACCCCAATTCTAATTACACCACACAGTACTGCAACTTTATTCAAATTTTATCATGCGATAGTGTCAATAATTCATAATACATCCCACAGTAGTATCACTTTACCTTATAAACATTACTCCTCACAGTAGAGCCCCTTATTCACATTACATCACACTGAATTGCTCCTTATTCACATTACACCACACCATATTGCTGTTTATTCACATTAGACCACACAGTATTGCCATTTTCTGTACGTTACGCCACACAGTCGAGCACCTTATACACATAATGACACACATTAGTAATGCATTTATGTACTTAATTCCACACAGTAATGCCCTTTACATATGAGACACATTATTAATGTCCTTATAAACATAATGTGCTTTACACATTATGATAACCTTTATTAATGGCCTTTTACACATAATATCCCTTACACATATGACGCACATTATTAATGACCTTATACACATAATGACACATAGTGCCCCCTACACATTTGCTGGACATTATTAGTGCCCCTATACACATAATGACACACATACAGTAGTACTCTGTTACACATATGCCGCACATTATTAATGCCCTTAAACACATAATGACACACAGTGCCCCTTTACACATATGTTGCACATTATTAATGCATTTGTTACATGACACACATAATGCTCCTTACACATATTCCGAACACTACTGCACAACCAACCCACTCACATGCACACAGCACTCACACTGCCACTAACACTGTGACCTCTGCCTCTGCTTGGATACAGATGTGTCCTCTTACATCTTGCCTCAATGCTATTGTCAAGCACCTTTTTTTATGAAAATGCATCTTATTTGCATTGCTATGTGGCTAGGATGCACAAGCAGCTTCTGCTGATTAAAATGATATGCAGCATGCCTATATACTTTGTGAGACTGTGGCTGTATCTGCATATGAAATGCTACACACAGAATATAGGCATGCCGCATATCATTTTAATCAGCAGAAGCTGCTGATGCCCCTAGGCATATCAAATGCCCTAGGCAATTGCCTAGTTTGCCTATGCCTATGGCCGGCTCTGGCATTGTGCATGTGTGTATGGTGGCACAGTATATGTGTGTATGGGGAGACAGTGTGTATGGTGGCACAGTGTATGTGTATGGGAGCACAGTGTGTATGGTGGCACAGTATATGTGTATATGGGGGCACAGTATATGTGTGTATGGGGGCACAGTGTTTGTATGTGTATGGTGGCTCAATGTATGTTTGTGTTTGTATGGTGGCACAGTGTATGTGTGTATGGGAGCAGTGTGTGTATGGTGGCACAGTATACTGTGTGTATGGTGGCACAGTGTATGTATGGGAGCATAGTGTGTATGGTGGCATAGTATATATGTGTATGGGGGCACAGTGTGTATGGTGGCACAGTGTATGTGTGTGTATGGTGACATAGTGTATGTGTGTATGGTGGCATAGTATATATGTGTATGGGGGCACAGTGTGTATGGTGGCACAGTGTATGTGTGTGTATGGTGACATAGTGTATGTGTGTATTGGAGCATAGTGTGTATGGTGGCACAGTATACTGTATGTGTGTATGGTGGCACAGTGTATGTGTGTATGGGAGCACAGTGTGTATGGGGGCACAGTGTGTATGGTGGCACAGTGTATGTGTGTGTATGGTGACATAGTGTATGTGTGTATGGGTGCATAGTGTGTATGCTGGTACAGTATGTGTGTCGGGGCACAGTGTATGTGTGTATGGGAGCACAGTGTGTATGGTGGCATAGTGTATAAGTATGGGGCACAGTGTGTATGGTGGAACAGTGTATGTGTATGAGAGCACAGTGTGTATGGTGGCACAGTGTATGTGTATGTATGTATGTATGTATGGGATCACAGTGTGTATGGTGGCACAGTATATGTGGGGCACAGTGTATGCGTGTGTGTATGAAAGCACAGTGTGTACGGTGGCACAACATATGTGTGTATGGGGTCACAGTGTATGACCCCTGTAGTTATACCCCCAGTACAGATGCCCCCTGTAGAGCTGCCCTCAGTACAGATGCCCCCTGTAGTTATGCACGCAGTACAGATGCCCCCTGTAGTTATGCCCCCAGTACAGATGCCCTCAGTACAGATGCCCAACTAGAAGCTGCCCCCTGTACAGATGCCTCATGTAGTTATGGCCCAGTAGAGATACCCCCTGTAGTTATGCCTCCAGTATAGATGCCCCCAGTAGAAGCTGCCCCCTGTAGTTAAGCCCCCAGTAGTTATGCCCAAGTAGAGCTGCCCCAGTACAGTTGCCCCCTGTAGTTATGCCCCAATAGAAGCTGCCCCAGTACAGTTGCCCCCTGTAGTTATGCCCCCAGTAGAAGCTGCCCCCTGTAGTTATGCCCCCAGTAGTTATGCCCCAGTATAGATGCCCCCAGTACAGTTGCCCCCTGTAGTAATGCCCCAGTGTAGATGCCCCCAGTAGAAGCTTCCCCTGTAGTTATGCCCCAGTATAGATGCCCCCAGTAGAAGCTGCCCCCAGTATAGATGCCCCCAGTAGAAGCTGACCCCTGTAGTTATGCCCCAGTATAGATGCCCCCAGCAGAAGCTCCCAACCTGTAGTTATGCCCCAGTATGGATGCCCCCAGTAGAAGCTGCCCCCTAGTAGTGCCACTTCACACACAAAATAAAAAAACAAAAACACAATACTCACCAGCCATGCTCCTGCTTCCGGATCGCTGCTTCTCAGTACAGGTGCACCCTGTAGTTATGCACCCAGTACAGAAGTCCGCTGTAGTTATGCCCCCAGTACAGATGCCCCCTGTAGTTATGCACCCAGTACAGAAGTCCGCTGTAGTTATGCCCCCAGTACAGATGCCCCCTGTAGTTATGCACCCAGTACAGAAGTCCGCTGTAGTTATGCCCCCAGTACAGATGCCCCCTGTAGTTATGCCCCCAGTACAGATGCCCCCTGTAGTTATGCCCCCAGTACAGATGCCCCCTGTAGTTATGCCCCATTAGAACTGCCCCAGTACAGATGCCCCCAGTAGAAGCTGCCCCAGTACAGTTGCCCCCTGTAGTTATGCCCCTAGTACAGTTGCCCCCTGTAGTTATGCCCCCAGTACAGTTGCCCCCTGTAGTTATGCCCCCCAGTAGTAATGCCCCCAGTAGAAGCTGTCCCCAGTATAGTTGCCCCCTGTAGTTATGCCCCAGTATAGATGCCCACAGTAGAAGCTGCACGCTAGTAGTGCCACTTCACACACACAAAAAAAACCCAACAAAACACAATACTCACCAGCCCCGCTCCTGCTTCTGGACCGCTGACCTCCGCCTGGCGCCCGCTCCTCGGATCTGTAGGAGAGACGTCATGACGTCTCTCCCACAGCGACGCACAGCCGCACACAGACGGAAGCCGGAGCTCAGGAGTGAGCTCCGGCTGCTGCTGAGGGGAAGGTGACGGCACCCGCTGGTAATAGAACCTCAATGGGCGCCCGGCATCCCCATGCGGCTCCGGGCTCACATTTTGGGTTAGGTGAGCCGGAGGAGGCGGAACTGCGTTCCGTCTCCAATTGGAACTGACGGAACGCAGTTCCGCCCCGTTCTGGCTCACTTTAACCTCTGGCCAGCAGACATTAGGATCAGGAGTAGCTTGCCAGAGGCACGATCTCTAACCTGCATCTTCTGTGCATGCCTGATTCCCTGATGTGTTTCTCTTCTCCATCCGCCCATACTAATGGACTTTCACCTGAGTATCTCCCACAGTGGGAGAGTGTATAGATCTGATTAATACATGTGTATCACCACCGACTCTATCCATGCCCCCTTCTGGAATTCATTTCTAAGCTCCAGTTACGGTGTGATAAGGGAGTGCCTGGAGACCACACCTTCGGATGCCCTTATGGAAGCTTCTGCCACTGGGTCCAACCATGCCCAACCACAAGCGCACAATCCAAGACACATCATGCCTTTTTCTAAAGTGCCTATATCCACTTCATAGTGCATACATACAGTGAGCTGCATTTCATTGCTTGATCCCCTTCCCCTACAAAAGAGCTAGCTCTGACACAGCCTATAAAGCTAAGCAAGAGACACTGGATCAGTGTTTCCCAAAGTCGGCCAGCAGAGCCCCAAACAGTTTTGGTTTTTCATGCCCGAGCACAAATGGATTCATTTATAATGCCGTCATTTTGGGGGTGGACTGAGTTTGGGAAACACTGCATTAGATTAGTTGAAGCATATAAAGTATATAGAATGCAGAAGTGGGTAGGATCACGTATGCTCTGTTCAATAATAAAACATTTTTTTTTTTTAAGTAGCAACTGAAGTTGTTATAGGGAGAATTGTAAAGGGCTATGAATAAAAATGTTTTCATATATTCCATGTTACTAACAGGCAAAAATAAGAATTTACTTACCGATAATTCTATTTCTCGGAGTCCGTAGTGGATGCTGGGGTTCCTGAAAGGACCATGGGGAATAGCGGCTCCGCAGGAGACAGGGCACAAAAAGTAAAGCTTTAGGATCAGGTGGTGTGCACTGGCTCCTCCCCCTATGACCCTCCTCCAAGCCTCAGTTAGGTACTGTGCCCGGACGAGCGTACACAATAAGGAAGGATTTATGAATCCCGGGTAAGACTCATACCAGCCACACCAATCACACTGTACAACCTGTGATCTGAACCCAGTTAACAGTATGATAACAGCGGAGCCTCTGAAAAGATGGCTCACAACAATAACAACCCGATTTTTGTAACTATGTACAAGTAATGCAGATAATCCGCACTTGGGATGGGCGCCCAGCATCCACTACGGACTCCGAGAAATAGAATTATCGGTAAGTAAATTCTTATTTTCTCTATCGTCCTAGTGGATGCTGGGGTTCCTGAAAGGACCATGGGGATTATACCAAAGCTCCCAAACGGGCGGGAGAGTGCGGATGACTCTGCAGCACCGAATGAGAGAACTCCAGGTCCTCCTTAGCCAGGGTATCAAATTTGTAGGATTTTACAAACGTGTTTGCCCCTGATTAAATAGCCGCTCGGCAAAGTTGTAAAGCCGAGACCCCTCGGGCAGCCGCCCAAGATGAGCCCACCTTCCTTGTGGAATGGGCATTTACATATTTTGGCTGTGGCAGGCCTGCCACAGAATGTGCAAGCTGAATTGTATTACACATCCAACTAGCAAAAGTCTGCTTAAAAGCAAGAGCACCCAGTTTGTTGGGTGCATACAGGATAACAGCAAGTCAGTTCTCCTGACTTCAGCCGTCCTGGAACCTATATTTTCAGGGCCCTGACCACATCTAGCAACTTGGAGTCCTCCAAGTCCCTAGTAGGCGCAAGACACCACAATAAGCTGGTTCAGGTGAAACACTGACACCACCTTAGGGAGAGAACTGGGGACGAGTCCGCAGCTCTGCCCTGTCCGAATGGACAAACAGATATGGGCTTTTTTGAGAAAAAAAACCACCAATTTGACACTCGCCTGGTCCAGGCCAGGTCCAAGAGCATGTTCACTTTTCATGTGAGATGCTTCAAATCCACAGATTTGACTGGTTTTAAACCAATGTGTTTTGAGGAATCCCAGAACTACGTTGAGATCCCACAGTGCCACTGGAGGCACAAAAGGGGTTGTATATGCAATACTCCCTTGACAAACTTCTGGACTTCAGGAACTGAAGCCAATTCTTTCTGGAAGAAAAATCGACAGGGCCGAAATTTGAACCTTAATGGACCCCAATTTGAGGCCCATAGACACTCCTGTTTGCAAGAAATGCAGGAATCGACCGAGTTGAGATTTCTTCGTGGGGCCTTCCTGGCCTCACACCACGCAACATATTTTCGCCACATGTGGTGATAATGTTGTGCGGTCACCTCCTTTCTGGCTTTGACCAGGGTAGGAATGACCTCTTCCTGAATGCCTTTTCCCTTAGGATCCGGCGTTCCACCGCCATGCCGTCAAACGCAGCTGCGGTAAGTCTTGGAACAGACATGGTACTTGCTGAAACAAGTCCCTTCTTAGCGGCAGAGGCCATAAGTCCTCTGTGAGCATCTCTTGAAGTTCCGGTTACCAAGTCCTTCTTGGCCAATCCGGAGCCATGAGTATAGTTTTTACTCCTCTACGTCTTATAATTCTCAGTACCTTAGGTATGAAAAGCAGAGGATGGAACACATACACCGACTGGTACACCCACGGTGTTACCAGAAACGTCCACAGCTATTGCCTGAGGGTCTCTTAACCTGGCGCAATACCTGTCCCGTTTTTTGTTCAGACGGGACGCCATCATGTCCACCTTTGGTAATTCCCAACGGTTTACAATTATGTGGAAAACTTCCCCATGAAGTTCCCACTCTGCCGGGTGGAGGTCGTGCCTACTGAGGAAGTCTGCTTCCCAGTTTCCATTCCCGGAATGAAACACTGCTGACAGTGCTATCACATGATTTTCCGCCCAGCGAAAAGTCCTTGCAGTTTTTGCCACTGCCCTCCTGCTTCTTGTGCCGCCCTGTCTATTTACGTGGGCGACTGCCGTGATGTTCTATCCCACTGGATCAATACCGGCTGACCTTGAAGCAGAGGTCTTGCTAAGCTTAGAGCATTATAAATTTACCCTTAGCTATATTTATGTGGAGAAAAATCTCCAGACTTGATCACACTCCCTGGAATTTTTTTCCTTGTGTGACTGCTCCCCAGCCTCTCGGGCTGGCCTCCGTGGTCACCAACATCCAAAACTGAATGCCGAATCTGCGGCCCTCTAGAAGATGAGCACTCTGTAACCACCACAGGAGAGACACCCTTGTCCTTGGATATAGGGTTATCCGCTGATGCATCTGAAGATGCGATCCGGACCATTTGTCCAGCAGATCCCACTGAAAAGTTCTTGCATGAAATCTGCCGACTGGAATTGCTTCGAAGGAAGTCACCATTTTTTTTTTTTTTTTTACCATGGCCCTTGTGCAATGATGCACTGATTTTAGGAGGTTCCTGACTAGCTCGGATAACTCCCTGGCTTTCTCTTCCGGGAGAAACACCTTTTTCTGGACTGTGTCCAGAATCATCCCTAAGCACAGGAGACTTGTTGTCGGGATCAGCTGCGATTTTGGAATCTTTAGAATCCACCCCTGCTGTTGTAACAGTATCCGAGATAGTGCTACTCCGACCTCCAACTGTTCCCTGGACTTTGCCCTTATCAGGAGATCGTCCAAGTAAGGGATAATTAAGACGCCTTTTCTTCGAAGAAGAACCATCATTTCGGCCATTACCTTGGTAAAGACCCGGGGTGCCGTAGACAATCCAAACGGCAGCGTCTGAAACTGATAGTGACAGTTTTATACCACGAACCTGAGGTACCCTTAGTGATAAGGGCAAATTTGGGACATGGAGGTAAGCATCCCTGATGTCTCGGGACACCAGATAGTCCCCTTCTTCCCGGTTCGTTATCACTGCTCTGAGTGACTCCATCTTGATTTGAACCTTTGTAAGTGTTCAAATTTTTTTAGATTTAGAATAGGTCTCACCTAGCCTTCTGGCTTCAGTACCACAATATAGTGTGGAATAATACCCCTTTTCTTGTTGTAGGAGGGGTAATTTTAATTATCACCTGCTGGGAATACAGCTCGTGAATTTTTTCCCATACTGCCTCCTTGTCGGAGGGAGACCTTGGTAAAGCAGCCTTCAGGAGCCTGCGCAGGGGAAACGTCTCGACATTCCAAACTGTACCCCTGGGATACTACTTGTAGGATCCAGGGGTCCTATACAGTCTCAGCGTCATGCTGAGAGCTTGTCAGAAGCGGTGGAACGCTTCTGTTCCTGGGAATGGGCTGCCTGCTGCAGTCTTCTTCCCTTTCCTCTATCCCTGGGCAGATATGACTCTTATAGGGACGAAAGGACTGAAGCTGAAAAGACGGTGTCTTTTTCTGCAGAGATGTGACTTAGGGTAAAAACGGTGGATTTTCCAGCAGTTGCCGTGGCCACCAGGTCCGATGGACCGACCCCAAATAACTCCTCTTCCTTTATACGGCAATACACCTTTGTGCCTTTTGGAATCTGCATCACCTGACCACTGTCGTGTCCATAAACATCTTCTGGCAGATATGGACATCGCACTTACTCTTGATGCCAGAGTGCAAATATCCCTCTGTGCATCTCGCATATATAGAAATACATCCTTTAAATGCTCTATAGTCAATAAAATACTGTCCCTGTCAAGGGTATCAATATTTTTAGTCAGGGAATCCGACCAAGCCACCCCAGCTCTGCACATCCAGGCTGAGGCGATCGCTGGTCGCAGTATAACACCAGTATGTGTGTATATACTTTTTATGATATTTTTCCAGCCTCCTGTCAGCTGGCTCCTTGAGGACGGCCCTATCTATAGACGGTACCGCCACTTGTTCTGATAAGCGTGTGAGCGCCTTATCCACCCTAAGGGGTGTTTCCCAACGCGCCCTAACTTCTGGCGGGAAAGGGTATACCGCCCATATTTTCTATCGGGGGGAACCCACGCATCATCACACACTTCATTTAATTTTTCTGATTCAGGAAAAACTACGGTAGTTTTTTCACATCCCACATAATACCCTCTTTTGTGGTACTTGTAGTATCAGAAATATGTAACACCTCCTTCATTGCCCTTAACGTGTGGCCCTAATAAGGAATACGTTTGTTTATTCACCGTCGACACTGGATTCAGTGTCCCTGTCTGTGTCTGTGTCGACCGACTAAAGTAAACGGGCGTTTTAAAACCCCTGACGGTGTTTTTGAGACGTCTGGACCGGTACTAATTGTTTGTCGGCCGTCTCATGTCGTCAACCGACCTTGGCGCGTGTTGACATTATCACGTAGTTCCCTAAATAAGCCATCCATTCTGGTGTCGACTCCCTAGAGAGTGACATCACCATTACAGGCAATTGCTCCGCCTCCTCACCAACATCGTCCTCATACATGTCGACACACACGTACCGACACACAGCACACACACAGGGAATGCTCTGATAGAGGACAGGACCTACTAGCCCTTTGGAGAGACAGAGGGAGAGTTTGTCAGCACACACCAAAAACGCTATAATTATATAGGGACAACCTTATATAAGTGTTTTCCCTTATAGCATCTTTTTTATATATTTCTAACGCCAAATTAGTGCCCCCCCTCTCTGTTTTAACCCTGTTTCTGTAGTGCAGTGCAGGGGAGAGCCTGGGAGCCTTCCCTCCAGCCTTTCTGTGAGGGAAAATGGCGCTGTGTGCTGAGGAGATAGGCCCCGCCCCTTTTTCGGCGGCCTCGTCTCCCGCTCTTAACGGATTCTGGCAGGGGTTAAATATCTCCATATAGCCCCCGGAGGCTATATGTGAGGTATTTTTAGCCAAAAAAGGTTTTCATTTGCCTCCCAGGGCGCCCCCCTCCCAGCGCCCTGCACCCTCAGTGACTGCCGTGTGAAGTGTGCTGAGAGGAAAATGGCGCACAGCTGCAGTGCTGTGCGCTACCTTAAGAAGACTGAGGAGTCTTCTGCCGCCGATTCTGGACCTCTTCTCGTTTCAGCATCTGCAAGGGGGCCGGCGGCGAGGCTCCGGTGACCATCCAGGCTGTACCTGTGATCGTCCCTCTGGAGCTAATGTCCAGTAGCCAAGAAGCCAATCCATCCTGCACGCAGGTGAGTTCACTTCTTCTCCCCTAAGTCCCTCGTTGCAGTGATCCTGTTGCCAGCAGGACTCACTGTAAAATAAAAAACCTAAGCTAAACTTTTCTAAGCAGCTCTTTAGGAGAGCCACCTAGATTGCACCCTTCTCGGCCGGGCACAAAAATCTAACTGAGGCTTGGAGGAGGGTCATAGGGGGAGGAGCCAGTGCACACCACCTGATCCTAAAGCTTTACTTTTTGTGCCCTGTCTCCTGCGGAGCCGCTATTCCCCATGGTCCTTTCAGGAACCCCAGCATCCACTAGGACGATAGAGAAACATATATACTGTATCAGAAAACAAAATGTTATACTTATTGGTTGATATTTTTTCTCTCATAAAGATCATTGCTCAGCAAGTTTCTGATAAACATCTGGAAGAAGGACGTCTCTATCCACCTCTACAAACAATACAGGACGTCTCAGTGAAGATAGCTGTTCGGGTAAGCTAGAGTCCATCCAGAATGAGGACAGGACACTATTCAGATGGGGATGGAATTGCACTAATATGGTAATGTAGCAGGAGTTGTCGCACCTCCTACATGCCTTAGTGATCCCAGCTGCATACTAGGACGCAGTATTGTATCATCTCCGCCACCATCGACCGGCTGCGTGCCCCTGCCGCTGCAGTAGCTATCGAGAGGCCAGGAAATCTCTATCCTCTGATTGAGATCCTGGCCTCGTCTCTTCCCCGCAATGGCGGTAACAGGCCTCTGTTTAGAGACACAGAGGCCGTCACCACCCCCTCTCCACTCTCCTAACGGCAGCAGACTGCCAATTATTGACAGTCTGCTGCCATCCAGCGTTGCAGGACCTGCTTGTGCACACGAAGAACTTGTCTTGCGCATGCGCAAAGTACAGAATCAGTACTTTGGGGCACAGGATGCCACTCCAACTGATCTGAATAACCCCCTGTGTAATTGTGGCTTTAATCAGCCCAAATATCTGATAGTCACTGCATCTGTGTGCCGATCAATACATAAAATTAGGTGGTAATAAAAAATATATTCACTTCCCTTTGGAGTTCAGGGCTGTTGTTCCTTTCCTCCTGTACATTTGAAATCAGTATCCTTCTATGGGGGGAATTCAAATGTTTTTGAAAAGTCAGTTGGGTGTCTGTTTTTTCCTATCTAATAGACAGGAAAATACAGACACCCAACCGACTTTTCAAACATTTGAATTCCACCCTTTGTGTTCCTAAATGTATATAGAATAAAAAACTATTTTCTCGAAATGGTGTAATACGTTTGAAAAGTTTTGTCATTTATTAATGATGTTACTTTTAAGATATATAACCCTATGTATTTTCAGATTGTAGAGAATGCCTATAAGGATAACACAGCATCTATCTTTCCGGAGCCAGAAGATAAAGAGGCGTTTGTCCGCTCCCAGATGTACAGCACTGACTATGACCAGTTTGTAGTAGATTCCTACTCCTGGCCAGATGAGGCAATGAAAGTTCAGACTGTCACAGTGTAGACACAACACCAGCAGCCTACGGCTACATACCCACAGTCATTTTAGATGTGTTTTTAACAGTAGTAAAATGCATATTAAACTTGTTGTAAAGCGTTTGCAAGCTGTCCAATGCATTTAAAATCATAGAGGTGGAACAAGTAATGTTCCAAAAAGACTCCAACAATTGAAAATAAATAAAAATGAAAATGTTTACGGTAACACCAGAAATAACAATTTCTAGGGTCAGACCATTAGCATGCATGTTACAAGTGTTAAAAGTTAAAACACATGTAAAATTCCTTTACAAAAGTCAGTGGGCTTGGATATATACCCAAAGAAGTGATAAAATTCCAGTTTCTTTATGATGCACTAAGTAGATTGTTTGTGTGCCACACTTTTTCTATTCTTACTGTCAGATACTTTTCTAAATCAAAGATGAAATAAAGGTACAAAGCAATACATATGGTATTTCTGTCATTGGACTCAAATGTACAAAACATTTTTTTTTAGAATATTCTCAACATCATATTGCTGAGATGTACACTAGGGGTCTGATTGTACGCCATTGCAATTGCGCTTTTTTATGCTACGCAACTGCAAATGTTAGTAAGTGAAGCTGCCAACCAGAGATGAAAATAGACGACTATCGGAGTAAACGCAACCTATATGCACGAACGTCAAACATCAACTGCTCGAGTAGGTCTATGGCTACGAAGACTAGATGCGGCAGTAGTCACTCAGGCGCCATGTCTTTGTACACAAGAGCTCGCAGCTGACATCACGCCCTGTAAGCAGCCATGACATGCCCGTGTTGTTATAACTACTCCCCGCTAACACCATGTTACCACCCACAAATGGTCACTCTCTGTCAATCACTGTGCGACTGAATCCTCATTGTGAATGCAATTGCAAAGGTGCCTTAATTCATGTGCAGTGTGATTGCAGCACGTGTGCAGTTTGCCGATAATCACTTAATTGCAAAAACCTCGTCATAAGCGTACAACTCTGAATTAGGCCCTAACTTCCAATTTTTATTAAGTAGATCTATTTTGTCACACTGCACAGATAGGGCCTTATTCAGACAGTCGGAAACTGGCGAAAATCACAAACAGACAATTTTCGTCCATCAATGCAGGTCGCAATGTGCGGGTTATCATGATGCGATCGCATCTCGGAAGGATGCATTCGCATCATGATTGATAGACGAAAGGTGTCCGGAGGTGGCCATGCGGCATTGGGGAGTGTCGCGGGAAATGCAGGCGTGTCACGGCCGTTTTTTGGGCTGGCCGATTACGTTGCCTGCATTTTCTGCGATCAGAAACATGGTGGTGGCGCCCCTGCTGTGTATGCATGATTCAACCTCTATTTGAGATTTTTGCGATCACATTGCGGGCAGTGCCACACATGCTGGGTGGCCTTACCCTGTGCTAGGCAGCCTCCAGCATGTGATTTTAGTGGTTGCTAAGATAGCAAAATCTATGACCAACTCTGAATAACCCCCATAATCATCTGCTGATATAATAATGTATCTTTTTTTTGTAACTTGTGTCATTTTTCATTGGTTTTGTCACAGAAAGAAAAAAAAATACATACAAAACAAAGAAAAAGAACAAAGCACAGAGAAAAAAAAAGATACAATGTACATGTCACAGTGTCATATAAATATCAATAAAGAACACCATGTAAATCATATATACATTGAAAAAAAGAAGAAGAAAAAATAAGAATTTACTTACCGATAATTCTATTTCTCGGAGTCCGTAGTGGATGCTGGGGTTCCTGAAAGGACCATGGGGAATAGCGGCTCCGCAGGAGACAGGGCACAAAAAGTAAAGCTTTAGGATCAGGTGGTGTGCACTGGCTCCTCCCCCTATGACCCTCCTCCAAGCCTCAGTTAGGTACTGTGCCCGGACGAGCGTACACAATAAGGAAGGATTTATGAATCCCGGGTAAGACTCATACCAGCCACACCAATCACACTGTACAACCTGTGATCTGAACCCAGTTAACAGTATGATAACAGCGGAGCCTCTGAAAAGATGGCTCACAACAATAATAACCCGATTTTTGTAACTATGTACAAGTAATGCAGATAATCCGCACTTGGGATGGGCGCCCAGCATCCACTACGGACTCCGAGAAATAGAATTATCGGTAAGTAAATTCTTATTTTCTCTATCGTCCTAGTGGATGCTGGGGTTCCTGAAAGGACCATGGGGATTATACCAAAGCTCCCAAACGGGCGGGAGAGTGCGGATGACTCTGCAGCACCGAATGAGAGAACTCCAGGTCCTCCTTAGCCAGGGTATCAAATTTGTAGGATTTTACAAACGTGTTTGCCCCTGACTAAATAGCCGCTCGGCAAAGTTGTAAAGCCGAGACCCCTCGGGCAGCCGCCCAAGATGAGCCCACCTTCCTTGTGGAATGGGCATTTACATATTTTGGCTGTGGCAGGCCTGCCACAGAATGTGCAAGCTCAAATGTATTACACATCCAACTAGCAAAAGTCTGCTTAAAAGCAAGAGCACCCAGTTTGTTGGGTGCATACAGGATAACAGCAAGTCAGTTTTCCTGACTCCAGCCGTCCTGGAACCTATATTTTCAGGGCCCTGACCACATCTAGCAACTTGGAGTCCTCCAAGTCCCTAGTAGGCGCAAGACACCACAATAAGCTGGTTCAGGTGAAACACGGACACCACCTTAGGGAGAGAACTGGGGACGAGTCCGCAGCTCTGCCCTGTCCGAATGGACAACAGATATGGGCTTTTTTGAGAAAAAAAACCACCAATTTGACACTCGCCTGGTCCAGGCCAGGTCCAAGAGCATGTTCACTTTTCATGTGAGATGCTTCAAATCCACAGATTTGACTGGTTTTAAACCAATGTGTTTTGAGGAATCCCAGAACTACGTTGAGATCCCACAGTGCCACTGGAGGCACAAAAGGGGGTTGTATATGCAATACTCCCTTGACAAACTTCTGGACTTCAGGAACTGAAGCCAATTCTTTCTGGAAGAAAAATCGACAGGGCCGAAATTTGAACCTTAATGGACCCCAATTTTAGGCCCATAGACACTCCTGTTTGCAAGAAATGCAGGAATCGACCGAGTTGAAATTTCTTCGTGGGGCCTCCCTGGCCTCACACCACGCAACATATTTTCGCCACATGTGGTGATAATGTTGTGCGGTCACCTCCTTTCTGGCTTTGACCAGGGTAGGAATGACCTCTTCCTGAATGCCTTTTCCCTTAGGATCCGGCGTTCCACCGCCATGCCGTCAAACGCAGCTGCGGTAAGTCTTGGAACAGACATGGTACTTGCTGAAACAAGTCCCTTCTTAGCGGCAGAGGCCATAAGTCCTCTGTGAGCATCTCTTGAAGTTCCGGGTACCAAGTCCTTCTTGGCCAATCCGGAGCCATGAGTATAGTTCTTACTCCTCTACGTCTTATAATTCTCAGTACCTTAGGTATGAAAAGCAGAGGATGGAACACATACACCGACTGGTACACCCACGGTGTTACCAGAACGTCCACAGCTATTGCCTGAGGGTCTCTTAACCTGGCGCAATACCTGTCCCGTTTTTTGTTCAGACGGGACGCCATCATGTCCACCTTTGGTAATTCCCAACGGTTTACAATTATGTGGAAAACTTCCCCATGAAGTTCCCACTCTGCCGGGTGGAGGTCGTGCCTACTGAGGAAGTCTGCTTCCCAGTTTCCATTCCCGGAATGAAACACTGCTGACAGTGCTATCACATGATTTTCCGCCCAGCGAAAAGTCCTTGCAGTTTTTGCCACTGCCCTCCTGCTTCTTGTGCCGCCCTGTCTATTTACGTGGGCGACTGCCGTGATGTTTTATCCCACTGGATCAATACCGGCTGACCTTGAAGCAGAGGTCTTGCTAAGCTTAGAGCATTATAAATTTACCCTTAGCTATATTTATGTGGAGAAAAATCTCCAGACTTGATCACACTCCCTGGAAATTTTTTCCTTGTGTGACTGCTCCCCAGCCTCTCGGGCTGGCCTCCGTGGTCACCAACATCCAAAACTGAATGCCGAATCTGCGGCCCTCTAGAAGATGAGCACTCTGTAACCACCACAGGAGAGACACCCTTGTCCTTGGATATAGGGTTATCCGCTGATGCATCTGAAGATGCGATCCGGACCATTTGTCCAGCAGATCCCACTGAAAAGTTCTTGCATGAAATCTGCCGACTGGAATTGCTTCGAAGGAAGTCACCATTTTTTTACCATGGCCCTTGTGCAATGATGCACTGATTTTAGGAGGTTCCTGACTAGCTCGGATAACTCCCTGGCTTTCTCTTCCGGGAGAAACACCTTTTTCTGGACTGTGTCCAGAATCATCCCTAAGCACAGGAGACTTGTTGTCGGGATCAGCTGCGATTTTGGAATCTTTAGAATCCACCCCTGCTGTTGTAACAGTATCCGAGATAGTGCTACTCCGACCTCCAACTGTTCCCTGGACTTTGCCCTTATCAGGAGATCGTCCAAGTAAGGGATAATTAAGACGCCTTTTCTTCGAAGAAGAACCATCATTTCGGCCATTACCTTGGTAAAGACCCGGGGTGCCGTAGACAATCCAAACGGCAGCGTCTGAAACTGATAGTGACAGTTCTGTACCACGAACCTGAGGTACCCTTAGTGATAAGGGCAAATTTGGGACATGGAGGTAAGCATCCCTGATGTCTCGGGACACCAGATAGTCCCCTTCTTCCCGGTTCGTTATCACTGCTCTGAGTGACTCCATCTTGATTTGAACCTTTGTAAGTGTTCAAATTTTTTTAGATTTAGAATAGGTCTCACCTAGCCTTCTGGCTTCAGTACCACAATATAGTGTGGAATAATACCCCTTTTCTTGTTGTAGGAGGGGTAATTTAATTATCACCTGCTGGGAATACAGCTCGTGAATTTTTTCCCATACTGCCTCCTTGTCGGAGGGAGACCTTGGTAAAGCAGCCTTCAGGAGCCTGCGCAGGGGAAACGTCTCGACATTCCAAACTGTACCCCTGGGATACTACTTGTAGGATCCAGGGGTCCTGTACGGTCTCAGCGTCATGCTGAGAGCTTGTCAGAAGCGGTGGAACGCTTCTGTTCCTGGGAATGGGCTGCCTGCTGCAGTCTTCTTCCCTTTCCTCTATCCCTGGGCAGATATGACTCTTATAGGGACGAAAGGACTGAAGCTGAAAAGACGGTGTCTTTTTCTGCAGAGATGTGACTTAGGGTAAAAACGGTGGATTTTCCAGCAGTTGCCGTGGCCACCAGGTCCGATGGACCGACCCCAAATAACTCCTCTTCCTTTATACGGCAATACACCTTTGTGCCGTTTGGAATCTGCATCACCTGACCACTGTCGTGTCCATAAACATCTTCTGGCAGATATGGACATCGCACTTACTCTTGATGCCAGAGTGCAAATATCCCTCTGTGCATCTCGCATATATAGAAATACATCCTTTAAATGCTCTATAGTCAATAAAATACTGTCCCTGTCAAGGGTATCAATATTTTTAGTCAGGGAATCCGACCAAGCCACCCCAGCTCTGCACATCCAGGCTGAGGCGATCTCTGGTCGCAGTATAACACCAGTATGTGTGTATATACTTTTTATGATATTTTTCCAGCCTCCTGTCAGCTGGCTCCTTGAGGACGGCCCTATCTATAGACGGTACCGCCACTTGTTCTGATAAGCGTGTGAGCGCCTTATCCACCCTAAGGGGTGTTTCCCAACGCGCCCTAACTTCTGGCGGGAAAGGGTATACCGCCCATATTTTCTATCGGGGGGAACCCACGCATCATCACACACTTCATTTAATTTATCTGATTCAGGAAAAACTACGGTAGTTTTTTCACATCCCACATAATACCCTCTTTTGTGGTACTTGTAGTATCAGAAATATGTAACACCTCCTTCATTGCCCTTAACGTGTGGCCCTAATAAGGAATACGTTTGTTTATTCACCGTCGACACTGGATTCAGTGTCCCTGTCTGTGTCTGTGTCGACCGACTAAAGTAAACGGGCGTTTTAAAAACCCCTGACGGTGTTTTTGAGACGTCTGGACCGGTACTAATCGTTTGTCGGCCGTCTCATGTCGTCAACCGACCTTGGCGCGTGTTGACATTATCACGTAATTCCCTAAATAAGCCATCCATTCCGGTGTCGACTCCCTAGAGAGTGACATCACCATTACAGGCAATTGCTCCGCCTCCTCACCAACATCGTCCTCATACATGTCGACACACACGTACCGACACACAGCACACACACAGGGAATGCTCTGATAGAGGACAGGACCTACTAGCCCTTTGGAGAGACAGAGGGAGAGTTTGCCAGCACACACCAAAAACGCTATAATTATATAGGGACAACCTTATATAAGTGTTTTCCCTTATAGCATCTTTTTTATATATTTCTAACGCCAAATTAGTGCCCCCCCTCTCTGTTTTAACCCTGTTTCTGTAGTGCAGTGCAGGGGAGAGCCTGGGAGCCTTCCCTCCAGCCTTTCTGTGAGGGAAAATGGCGCTGTGTGCTGAGGAGATAGGCCCCGCCCCTTTTTCGGCGGCCTCGTCTCCCGCTCTTAACGGATTCTGGCAGGGGTTAAATATCTCCATATAGCCCCCGGAGGCTATATGTGAGGTATTTTTAGCCAAAAAAGGTTTTCATTTGCCTCCCAGGGCGCCCCCCTCCCAGCGCCCTGCACCCTCAGTGACTGCCGTGTGAAGTGTGCTGAGAGGAAAATGGCGCACAGCTGCAGTGCTGTGCGCTACCTTAAGAAGACTGAGGAGTCTTCTGCCGCCGATTCTGGACCTCTTCTCGTTTCAGCATCTGCAAGGGGGCCGGCGGCGAGGCTCCGGTGACCATCCAGGCTGTACCTGTGATCGTCCCTCTGGAGCTAATGTCCAGTAGCCAAGAAGCCAATCCATCCTGCACGCAGGTGAGTTCACTTCTTCTCCCCTAAGTCCCTCGTTGCAGTGATCCTGTTGCCAGCAGGACTCACTGTAAAATAAAAAACCTAAGCTAAACTTTTCTAAGCAGCTCTTTAGGAGAGCCACCTAGATTGCACCCTTCTCGGCCGGGCACAAAAATCTAACTGAGGCTTGGAGGAGGGTCATAGGGGGAGGAGCCAGTGCACACCACCTGATCCTAAAGCTTTACTTTTTGTGCCCTGTCTCCTGCGGAGCCGCTATTCCCCATGGTCCTTTCAGGAACCCCAGCATCCACTAGGACGATAGAGAAAAACACATTTATATGAAGCATAAGATATAGATAAGCAGAGGAGGAAAGTAAGTACCCACTGTTCAGAAATAGGAAGGATGGAGAAAATATACATCACTCTATCACATCTTACAATCAATTAATCAGAGAGTTGAGCCGGAACCGCCATATCTGTAGCAAGACGGGAGGTATTCCATCTATCCCATTTATTAAGATAATGAGGCAGGGTCCCTAAAGACCTATGGCCCTCATTCCGAGTTGTTCGCTCGTAAGAATTTTTCGCAACGGAGCGATTAGTCGCAAACTGCGCATGCGCAACGTTCGCAGTGTGTCTGCGCCAAGTAAATTTGCAAAAGAGTTTGGTATTTTACTCACGGCCTAACGAAGAAATTTCATCGTTCTGGTGATCGGAGTGTGATTGACAGGAAGTGGGTGTTTATGGGCGGAAACTGGCCGTTTTATGGGTGTGTGCGAAAAAACGCTTGCGTTTCTGGGAAAAACGCGGGAGTGTCTGGGTGAACGCTGGGTGTGGTTGTGACATCAAACCAGGAACGAAACTGACTGAACTGATCGCAGTGGCAGAGTAAGTCTCGAGCTACTCAGAAACTGCAAAGAAATTTCTATTTGCAATTCTGCTATGCTAAGATTCACTCCCAGTAGGCGGCGGCTTAGCGTGTGCAATGCTGCTAAAAGCAGCTAACAACTCGGAATGAGGGCCAATGTGTAAACCGCTCATGCCCACATACCTCGATAACCAAGGCCTTCCAGTTGTACAGGTTAGGAGAGGAAGCTGCAAACCAGTTCCGTGCTATAATCACTTTTGCCAAGGTGGCCAGACATAAAACATATTTATAAAGTGCCGGGGAGTAAATACACAGTTTAGGAGAGAAGGTGGGTAACGATGGTTCAGTGAGTACTACTGTATGTCCGCCCATACTGTCTCCCAAAAAGCATACACATAGTAACATAGTAATTGAGGTTGAATAGAGGCAAAATGCCCATTGTGTTCAATCTGTATTCAGTTGAGTTGGTTATAATGTACCTGCTCAAGTAATGTTTTATGACTAGCTAACAACTATAATCATGCTACACCTGGATTAACAACGTCAACATTTTAAATGTTATAACCTTGGATATCATTTTCAATCAGAAATTTATCCAATCCTTTTTTAAATGCATTTACAGAGTCCGCCATTACCACCTTCCCTGGCAGGGAATTCCAAATCCTTATTGCCCTAACAGTGAAGAATCCTTTCCTCCATTGCGTACGGAATTTTCTCTCCTCCAGCCTCAGCGAGTCCCCACGTGTCCTAGACAGTGTTCTTTTAATAAATAATTCCTCTGATAACTCTTTGTAATGCCCCTTTACATATTTGAAGATATTAATAATGTCTCCTCTTAGACGTCTCTTTTCCAGTATATACATATTCAACCTAGTAAGCCTTTCCTCGTAATCCAGTCCCTCTAGCCCTTTAATCAATTTAGTAGCTCGCCTTTGAACCCTTTCGAGTTCACCAATATCTTTTTTATACCGTGGTGCCCAAAACTGAACACAATATTCCAGGTACGGACGTACACAGAAGGACATAAGACATACACAGTAGAACATAACCACAATAAGTGCCAGAAGGAAGCTTCAGGGGCACCACAGCATGGACAATTAGCATCAGACCTCAATCCCGCCTTGCATAGAGAAACTGGGGTTTATATGACCTATGAAGGATATAAAAAAAGATCTGTTGGTACTTGATACATGGGGTAGTGTATTTGATAGAGCCCAGCACTTGAAGCCATTGGTCATCCTCAACTGGACCAATGTCCAGTTCCCACTTAAGTTTAAGCGGGTCAAAAAGATTTGGGCAAATGAGATTTATGGTAGACTTACCTTGTTAAATTTCTCTGCGAGGTACACTGGATTCCACAGGGAATAACATCGAGGTGTAGAGTTGGATCTTGATCCGAAGCACCAACAAGCTAAAGCTTTGACTGTTCCCAGGATGCACTGGACCGCCTCCTCTACAACCCCGCCTCCAGGCACTGGAGCACAGTTTTGTTAACCAGTCCAATGCAGTAGCAGCTCAGAGAGACGGTAGATGTTAGTCACATAGAACCACATTCTCACGACAGGAGAAGGAACTAGCGGCTAATGCCATACAAACCCAAAGAAGCTAAGTTCGTCAGGGTGGGCGCACTGTGGAATCCAGTGTACCTCGCAGAAAGAGATTTAACAATGGTAAGTCTACCATAAATCTCCTTTTCTGCAGCGGGGTACACTGGTATTCCACAGGGAATAACATCGGGGATGTCCTAAAGCAGTTCCTCATGGGAGGGGACGCACTGTAGTGGGCACAAGAACCTGGCGTTCAAAGGAAGCATCCTGGGAGGTGGAAGTATCAAAGGCATAGAACCTGATGAACGTGTTCACTGAGGACCACGTAGCCGCCTTGCACAATTGTACTGCGGACGCGCCACGACATGCCGCCCAAGAAGGTCCAACCGACCGAGTAGAATGGACCTTGATAGCAGCAGGAGCTGGGAGCCCATCCTGCGCATAAGCTTGTGCAATCACCATTCTAATCCATCTGGCCAAGGTTTGCTTATTCGCAGGCCAGCCACGTTTGTGAAAACCGAAAAGTGCAAAAAGGAAATCTGACCTCCTGATAGAGGCAGTCCTTTCTACATAAATACGGAGAGCCCGTACCATGTCCAAAGATCTTTCTTTGGAGGACAAACCAGAAGAGATGAAGGCTGGAACCACAATCTCCTGGTTAAGGTGAAAAGATGATACGACCTTAGGTAAATAACCAGGGCGACTCTGAAGAACTGCCCAGTCATGGTGAAAAATCAGAAAGGGTGGACAACAGGACAAAACACCTAAGTCCAACACCCTTCTAGCAGAGGCAATAGCCAACAGAAACACGACCTTAAGCGTAAGGCATTTAAGGTCCACAGACTCAAGAGGTTCAAATGGAGACTCTTGCAGGGCATTTAAGATGACAGACAGATCCCATAGAGCCACAGGAGGGACATAGGGAGGCTGAATCCTTAGAACACCCTGAGTGAAAGTATGAACAGGAAGAGACGCAATTTTTCTCTGAAACCACACCAACAAGGCAGATATATAAACCTTGAGGAAGGCCAGTCGAAGGCCCAAGTCTAGGCCTTGTTGTAGAAAAGCCAAAAGTCTGGAAGTTTTGAAAGTATATGCATCATAATTCTTAGCAGCACACCATGTGAAGTAAGAATTCCAGACCTTGTAATAAATCCGCGCTGAAGCTGGTTTAAGGGCTTTCAACATAGTTTGAATGACTGCCTCAGAGAATCCTTTTGCTCTCAGGAGTGATGCTTCAAGAGCCACGCCATCAAAGCCAGTCTGGCCAGGTCCGTGTAGAAACTAGGGCCCTGAACGAGGAGGTCTGGGCATTGAGGAAGTAGAAGAGGATGCTTTATCGAGAGACCCTGCAGGTCTGAGAACCAATGCTGTCTGGGCCACGCTGTAGCGATTAGAAGTAGTATTCTTCCTTCTTGCTTGAACTTCCGTATTACCCTGGGCAGGAGTGACACTGGAGGGAACACGTATGGCAGCCGAAAGTTCCTTGGAATTGCCAGTGCATCCACGAACGCTGCTTGAGGATCCCTTGTCCTTGTTCCGAAGACCGGAACCTTGTGATTGTGTCAAGACGCCAGCAGGTCTACATCTGATAGGCCCCACTTGTCCACTAGGAGTTCAAAGACTTCTGGTAGAAGGCTCCACTCTCTGGCATGCACGTCCTGACAACTGAGGAAGTCCGCTTCCCAGTTGAGGACTCCCGGAATGAACACTGCCGATATAGCTGGCAGATGGTGTTCCGCCCGTTGGAGGATTTTTAACACTTCCATCATTGCCATGCGGCTTCGAGTGCCGCCTTGATGATTTATGTATGCCACCGTGGTGGCGTTGTCTGATTGTACTTGAACAGGCCTATTCTGTACCAGAGGCAGGGCCAGTGTCAACGCATTGAAAACTGCCCGCAATTCCAGAATGTTTATCAGGAGGAGAAATTCCTCCCTTGTCCACAGACCCTGGAGAGTGTGTTGCTCCAACACCGCGCCCCAACCTCGCAGACTGGCGTCCGTTGTCAGGAGGACCCAGTTGGAGATCCAGAAGGGATGGCCCCTGCTCAACTGTTGGTCCTGTAGCCACCAGCTCAGTGATAGACCAACCTCCGGAGTCAAGGAGATCATTTGAGATCTGATCCGGTTAGGCAGGCCATCCCACTTGGAAAGGATTAACCTCTGCAGAGGGCGGGAAAGAAATTGAGCGTACTCTACACTCTCTGGCGAGAGAGGAAATATCTGATCCTGTCCTGAAGTTTCAGGACCTTCTCTGGAGACGAGAACAATCATTGGTTGTGTGTGTCCAACAATGCCTCCAGGTGCACCATGCTCTGAGCAGGGACCAGCGAGGACTTCTTCCAGTTGATGAGCAACCCGTGTGCTTGTAGGAATTGGACCGTCAGTTCCAGATGACTGAGGAGAACCTCTGGGAGTTCGCCAGGATCATCAAGTTGTCCAGATACTGCATGATCCTGGCACCTTGACGGTGGAGAAGAGCCGTCATGACTGCCATGACCTTGGTGAAGATCCGAGGAGCCATGGTCAGTCTGAAAGGCAGAGCCTGGAATTGATAATGTAGGTTGCCAATAGCAAACCACAGATATTGCTGATGCGACATGGCAATAGGAATGTGCAGGTAAACATCCTGTATGTCCAGGGATACCATATAGTCCTTGGGTTCCATGGCCAGTATAACAGAACGCACAGTTTCCATACGGAATTTGGATACCCTCACAAATTTGTTCAAAGATTTGAGGTTGAGTATAGGCCGGGAGGACCCATTCTGTTTCGTTACTAGAAACAGGGTCGAATAGAAGCCCCTGCCTCTTTGAGACAGAGGTACCGGCACAATCACTCCAGTATCTAGGAGAGATTGTACAACCAAGTGTAAAGTCTGTGCTTTCAGCGGATCCGAAGGGATAATCATCGAGCAGAACTGGTGAGGGAGATTGTGTACCCGTGAGAGACAACTTCCCACACCCAGGCATCTGAAGTGGTTTTTAACCAGGCCTGGGCGAACTGCAGAAGTCGGCGAACTGCAGAAGTCGGCCTCCAACCCTGGGGTCCCCCAGAGGGAGGCTCGCCCTCATCATGGCGCAGGCTTGTCCTGTTTGGAAGTAGGCTGACGGGTGGACCAAGATTGCTTAGACTTGGGCTTCGTGGTTTTGGAAGTACAAGCCTGTCTCGGGTACGCTTTACCTGGGGTCGAAAGGAATGACCTGTGCTCCCTGCCCTGGTGGATATAGTGGGGTCCCTGTACAGCCACAGTGTCCACGCCAGCAGCGTGGTCGGTCTCCTGGCACCGCGACCGGATCATGATTTACCGGCGGGTCCCACCTAGGGGACCCTCTTACCTCCTCCCTGTCATGCAGCCACGCGTTCCAGGAGAGCAGCAGCGGTAGTGTGCCTAGAAACCGGTGCTGAGGGAGGTGATGGAGCCGCAGCACAGCATGTCAGAATGACATAAAAGTGCTGCGGCCCTAGTAGTCTTCTTAAAAAGCTCTTTTCAGGGCTGCCTAGCGCAGCCCCCTGTTAGTGACCTGCACTGCAGGCACCAACTTACAAACTGAGCTCCAGTGCCTGTAGACGGGGCTATAGAGAAGGCGGTGCAGTGCATCCTGGGAACAGTCAAAGCTTTAGCTTGTTGGTGCCTCGGATCAAGATCCAACTCTACACCCCGATGTTATTCCCTGTGGAATACTAGTGTACCCTGCTGCAGAAATGTGTATTGAGGTTGGCATATACAGTAGTTATCTGATGTCTCGTACCCAGTGCCAATACCAGCTGCTTTACTGCAGAACTGGAAATGGACAGGAGCGAGACTCCAAACTGTGCCTGTACCGCATGGTGGAGTTGTAGGTAGCGGTAAAAAAACCTATTGGATATGTCAAACTCCTCTCGCAGCTGCGTAAAAGATTCAAAAATACCATTAATGAATAATTGAGAAATTGTTGTTAGGCCCAACCCAATCCATATATTGTCCTGTGAGAGATGAACCAGTTCCCCATACTGTGTGTTGAACCGGAGTGGCATATCAGTATCCGTACCAGTCAATCACTACTTGTGTGGTGACAAACTCTGTCACTACACAAGTAGTGATTGACGTAATACAGGAGGAAAACCAGCAGCAGAGGAAGTAGAAAGAAGAAATTGGACAGGGGAGAAGTGGGACCCCACACACTCAGCAACGAATCTCTCAAACGTGGGAGCATCCCTTTTCAGTATCCATTTAGACAAATGTACCAGCTGAGCAGCCAGGTAATAAACACACAGATTAGGAAAACCCAATTTTAGCATTAACCAGAGCACTCATGGCAACCCTAGGTGTTTTATTACCCCAAACAAATGAAGAGAGAACACTATCAATACCAGTGAAAACCGTTTTAAGGATATAAACGGGATTATTGCAAAAAATAGAGGTTTAGAGGTATTTTGGTTGCATTACCGTTTTGATAAGATTGATGCGACCTGTGACAGTGAGGGGAAGCTTCTTCCATATGTGGACGCGATGCTTCAGGTCCCCTGTGACCTGGTCTATAATTTGTTGTACAAAAGTGGTAACATTAGGAGTAACCCAGACACCAAGATACCGGAAGCGAAGGGTCCTCTGTAATGAGCATACAATAGGCAGTGGGTCAGGGACAACACCAGATATGGGAAGAATGTGTGATTTATTGCAATTGATAGTCAGGCTGGAATAGAAGCCAAAGGTGTTAACAATACTGAGAAGGGAGGTCAGTGAAGTGTCCGCATCATTAAGAAACAGGAGCATGTCATCAGCATATATGAGGCGACAAAATCCTCATGTCCATCAATAGTAATGCCCTTAACATTAGGGGGGGGGGAGTCCCGAATAAAGCTAGCCAGAGGCTCAATAGCCAGGGCAAATAGAGCTGGAGATAACGGGCAGCCTTGCCTAGTACCACGATACAGAGCAAAGGGGGACGTTACATAGCCATTAACAGATATTTGAGCCATAGAGGAGGAGTAAAGCAATTGTAACCAGCTTATGAATTTAGGGCCAAAAGCAAATTTTCTAAGGACTTTCCATAAGTAATCCCATTCAACGGAGTCGAAGGCCTTGGCAGCATCCAAGCAAACCACCACGTCCCCCGACTCCGAGTGTACACCCCTTTGTAAATGGCAAAAGAGCCGTCTCAGGTTTTGGAGAATAGATTTGCCCGGCATAAACCCTGTCTGATTCTCATGGATGATGGATGTTATGACACTATTGAGGCAAATAGCCAATAATTTAGCCAAGTCTGACTGTAAATAAAGGGCATGCTGAGAAAAAAGTAATTTACGCTTGGACTTATCAAGTAAATGATCAGACAAGACCTTCCTCACCAAATTCCACTTACAATGATCACTGAGGGTCTTGGTAGAAAGATAGGTAGAATCACATTGAGAACAAGCAAGTTCAAGCCTCAATTCCTCCTCTCTACTAGATTTTTTAACAGTAGCAATGCGTTGTATGAAGGTACCCCGTAACAAAGCCTTAAAAGTATCATGCTTAAGTGACGGATCTAAACAAGTGGCATTATGAGATTCAAAGTCATTCCATTCTTGGACCAAGGCATCAGGATCACCCATCAAGGTCAACCAAAAGGGATTTAACTTCCACATTTTGACTCCCTGTTTAGGTATAGTATCCAGAACCACTAACAATGGTGAGTGGTCCGAAATCCACCTATGTAAATATTGGAGATCGATTACACTAGGGATTAGTTCAGGGGAAACCAAGGCCAAATCTAATCTCGAAAATGTATGGCAACTGGCTGAGTGACAAGAGTATTGCAACTGCAGGGGATATCTGAACCTCCAAATATATATAAGCTCAGGTTCAGTAAGTAACTTTGCAAATAGCGTAGGGGAAAGAGACAAAGAGGGTACGCAGAGGCGGAACTACCGCCAGTGCAACCAGTGCGTTGCACTGGGGCCCGACACTGTCCAGGGGCCCAAAGCATGTAATGAGTCAAACTGACTCATTACATGCCGCTGTGTGCTGCGGGCAACCGCTGCCCGCAGCACTCAGCCGTCCGGAGAGGAGAGGAGCGCAGGGGACACGGGGGGAAGGAGGAGGAGGGAGGTGGAGGAGGGAGCCGCAGCAGCGCTTTGTTACTGGTGGAGGCGCTGCTGCTGTCCCTCTGCTTCACTGTAGGATGTCTTCCGCCACTATGAAGCGCATCTCAGCATTCACAGCTGCAGAGAACAGCCTGCGGTGAAGGACTGGGATAGCAGCAGCAGCGCCTCCACCAATAACAGCGCTGCTGCGGCTCCCTCCTCCACCTCCTTCCTCCCCCTTCTCTCCTGCCCAGGATCTCTGGAGAAGCTGCACCGAGGAGCCTGAGCCAGCGGAGAGAGTAAGTATAATTTCTCTTACGTCCTAGAGGATGCTGGGGACTCCAAAAGGACCAAGGGGTATAGACGGGATCCGCAGGAGCTTGGGCACACTAAAAAAACTTTTACTGGGTGTGAACTGGCTCCTCCCTCTATGCCCCTCCCCCAGACCTCAGTTAGACTTTGTGCCCAGGAGTGACTGGACACACACTAGGGGAGCTCTACTGAGTTTCTCTAGAAAGACTTTTGTTAGGTTTTTTATTTTCAGGGAGACCTGCTGGCTACAGGCTCCCTGCATCGTGGGAGTGAGGGGAGAGAAGTCAGACCTACTTCTTCTTAGTTAAGGGCTCCGCTTCTTAGGCTACTGGACACCATTAGCTCCAGAGGGTTCGATCACTTGGTTCGCCTAGCTGCTTGTTCCCGGAGCCGCGCCGTCACTACCCTCACAGAAGCCAAAAGAAAGAAGCCGGGTGAGTATTAGAAGAACCGAAGACTTCAGACGGCAGAAGACTTCAGTAACGGAGGTACAGCGCAGCGGTAGCGCTGCGCTCCATGCTCCCACACACATCACCAGCAGCACTTACAGTGTGCAGGGCGCTGGGGGGAGTGCCCTGGGCAGCAGTTACTGAGGTCATTAGGACTGGCTAAAGGCATATTCGGTGCCCGGGCACCGTATATAATATCCCCGCCAGTATAAAGATTTCAAATTTGAGCGGGACTGAAGCGCGCCGGGAAGGGGTGGGGCTTAGCCGCACAGCTCACCAGCGCCATTTTCTTCTCTCCACAGCCACTGCAGAGACGCTGGCCCGGTCCTCCAAGCTCCTCACAAGTAAAAGGGAGCAAAACGGGGGTGGAGGGGGACACAGATAATTTGGTGCTTTTCTTATTATTTACAGCGCTACTGACATATATTATAGTTGTGTGGTATATGGGCGCTGGGGTGTGAGCTGGCATACTCCCTCTGTGTTCTCTCTCCAGGCTTCCCTGTAGGCTGTCCTCTTTATTTGGCCAGTATGAGTGTGGGGGTGTCGGTACTACGTGTCGGCATGTCTGAGGATGAGTGTTCCTCCCTGGACACTTAATGCTAATGTAGCTTTATTGTCTAAGAGGCTTGATAAATCTGATTTTCAGACACAAACATGGAGAAAGTCCATGGAGGATGCTTTGGCTCAAGTACAGACCCCCTCAGGGTCACAAAAGCGTTCATTTACCCAGATGGTAGATACAGATGCAGACACGGACTCAGATTCTGATGTCGATTTTAATGAAGCTACTTTACAACCAAGGGTAGTTAAGAGTATTCAGTACATGATTGTGGCTATTAAAGATGTTTTACATATTTCTGACGAACCTGCTGTTCAGGACACAAGGATTTGCCTATTTAAGGAGAAAAAACCTGAGGTGAAGTTTCCCCCCTCTCATGAAATGAATGCTCTTTGTAAAAAAGCTTGGGAGTCGCCGGACAAGAGGTGGCAGATTCCCAAGAGAATTTTTATGGCGTATCCTTTCCCCTCTGATGACAGGGAAAAATGGGAGTCGTCTCCAAATGTCGACAAGGCTCTATCCCGTTTGTCCAAGAAGGTGGCGCTTCCGTCCCCTGACACGGCTGCTCTCAAGGATCCGGCGGATCGCAAGATGGAGACGTCTTTGAAGGCCATTTTGGTTAATACTGGTGCATTGCTCAGACCTGCTGTGGCGTCGGTATGGGTGAGTAGTGCAATGGCTAAATGGGCTGATAATTTAGCTTCTGATATGGATACCCTTGATAAGGATAATATTCTTTTGACTCTTGGTTATATCAAGGAAGCTGCAGATTACCTAAAGGATGCAGCGAGAGATGTGGGCCTCTTGGGATCAAGAGCCAATGCCATGGCGGTCTCGACCAGGAGGGCGCTGTGGATCCATCAATGGAATGCTGATGCCGACTCCAAGAAAAATATGGAAGCTCTCCCCTTCAAAGGCAGTGTCTTGTTTGGTGACGGCCTTGCTGACCTGGTGTCTACCGCTACTGCGGGTAAGTAATCTTTTCTTCCTTATGTTCCCACTCAACAGAAAAAGGGGCCCCATCAGCAGATGCAGTCCTTTCGCCCTAATAAATACAAACGAGGTAAGGGCTCGTTCTTCCTCGCTTCAAAGGGTAGAGGAAGGGGAAAGAAGTCGCCTGCAGTGTCAGGCACTCAGGAACAAAAGTCCTCCCCCGCCTCTACCAAGTCCACCACATGACGCTGGGGCTCCCTTGCGGGAGTCCGTGCCGGTGGGGGGGCCGTCTCCGAATCTTCAGTCAAGTCTGGTTTCAATTAGCCCTGGATCCTTGGGTCTTAGACATAGTGTCCCAAGGGTACAAGCTGGAGTTTCAGGAGATGCCCCCCCCCCCCCCCCCCCCGCTTTTTCAGATCGGCCTTGCCAGTTTCTCTTCCAGAAAGGGAAGTGGTAAAGACTGCGATACAAAAGTTGTGTCAACAGAGGGTCATTGTCCCCGTTTCCCCGTCCCAATGGGGGGATGGGTTCTATTCGAGCCTCTTTGTAGTACCGAAGCCGGACGGTTCGGTCAGACCGATTCTGAACCTCAAATCCCTCAATCCATACTTGAAAACTTTCAAGTTCAAGATGGAATCTCTTCGAGCTGTGATCTCCAGCCTAGAAGGGGGGGATTTTATGGCGTCAGTCGACATAAAGGATGCCTACTTACACGTCCCGATAGATCCTCCGCATCAGGCCTTCCTGAGATTTGCGGTGCAGGATTGTCATTACCAATTTCAGATGTTGTCGTTTTGGCTCTCCACGGCCCCGAGGGTTTTCACCAAGGTTATGGCAGAAATGATGGTTCTCCTTCGCAAGCAAGGGGTCACAATTATCCCATACTTGGACGATCTCCTGATAAAGTCGAGGTCCAAGGAACAGTTGTTAAGAAATTTGGATCTCTCCCTGTCGGTTCTGCGACATCACGGTTGGATTCTAAATTTGCCAAAGTCTCAGTTGATCCAGGCCACTCGGCTGCCCTTTCTGGGCATGATCCTGGACACGGAGCTACAGAGAGTGTTTCTTCCGGAGGACAAAGCTCTGAAAATCCAGACCATGGTCAGTGAGCTTCTGGGGCCGACAAGTGTGTCGATTCATCAATGCACTCGGGTTCTAGGGAAGATGGTTGCGGCTTACGAAGCCATTCCGTTTGGCAGGTTTCATGCCCGGGTGTTTCAGTGGGATCTACTGAACAAATGGTCCGGGTCTCACCTGCACATGCACCGGAAAATAAGTCTATCTTCCAGGGCCAGGATTTCTCTCCTGTGGTGGCTGCAAGGCTCTCACCTTCTAGAGGGACGCAGATTCGGAATCCAGGACTGGGTCCTGCTGACAACAGATGCAAGTCTCCGAGGCTGGGACGCAGTCACGCAAGGAAGAAATTTCCAGGGAAAATGGCCTCCTCTTAACTTGGAAAAACTGTGCACGAGATTTCTGGACATCCACAGCAAAATCCGGATAAACTGCAATAATTTGGTTGTCAAATTTTAAGGGGCCCTGAGTGCGAGCCAGCCGTAGGACCGTGTCACGGTCTTTGTAGTGGAGAAAGTAAGCTATGAAAGTTCATTAAGGTGCACCCAGAAGAGGAGGCCTAGCGGATAGACGATGTGCCCTTTCCACGGAAAATTGAAGACTAAAGTCATCACGTTGGAATAATTGAAGGAGTCACTGTTTCAGGAATTTTTCGAGGTCAGAGCCCTCCGCCCTTTCTGGGAGGCCAACAAAGCGGACATTATTACGGCGAAGTCTACCTTCAATATTGGATAATTTAGCTTTGACAACTGACAACTGAGTGGTTAACTCAGCGACCGTATCTTTAAGAGGGTTAGTCAAAACCTCCAGATCGGAGATACAATGTTCCGTCTCCCGCACCCTTTCACGAACCTTCTGCATATCATGCCGAATCAGGGTGATGTCAACCTGTACCTGACCAATTTTGTCCGTAACTCTTTGCTCAGATGCCGATATGGTGAGCAGGATCTGCTGTGTCGACTGAGATGCGTTGTCTGGTTGAAGGGGGCCTCCCGAGGGTGAAGGAGGTGATAGAGGACTAGCACCCTGTGAGGGTTGCGAAGAGGACTGCGAGCCCCTAGCAAATTTTTCAAGTTTAGAGGTTGCTGCAGCAGCACAACCACCCAGCACCATAATGCACCCCAAATGTAGGACCAACGGTCTGGCACAAGTAGTAAATATAAATGAATGTAGCTTGCAACACACAATAGGGTATTCAATTATTTGCAAATTCGCTGCAATTTTTTGCCCGAAAATTTTTCGCAGCAAACGGGCGA
Organism: Pseudophryne corroboree; assembly: GCF_028390025.1. Lineage (NCBI taxonomy): Eukaryota > Metazoa > Chordata > Amphibia > Anura > Myobatrachidae > Pseudophryne > Pseudophryne corroboree. The sequence continues at coordinate 436,028,069 of NC_086447.1, read as the reverse complement.
AAATAGCCGCGAAAACGGCTTTTTGCGGGTATGCGCGCTCCCGTTTTTTGACCTATTTCATTCCAAACGGGTTTCACGTGAAAATTGTTGCAGTGAAAAAGTGTAGGTGAAAATGGGGAAATCAGCCTGTACCCCCAAAAATGCTAAACTAACATAGTAAAACAGAAGAGAAGTGTATTAGAGATCACATTAGAGAGTTTTTGGGGACTTAAATTGTGTGAAATGGCTGTTATATGCATATTTTTAAAAATGCAAAAAAAATAGAAAGCAAGTTTTTTTGTGCAAAATAAATGCTCTCATTAAATTTGGGTACATGAAAATGGGTATAAGTATATATTTGGGTCATTTTAGGGTACTTTAAAAAAAAAAGTGGAAACAGACCGATTACTCCCACCTGCAAGACTAAACACACCTGTCCCACTCATAAAGCACCCCAATACACCTGTCCCATACCTTGAACCCCAATTTCCATCACTTTGTACTTTTTCACCCCAAAAATAACATGTCATTATTGGCCAATTAAAAATAATTAAAAACTTCAATGTGCCTAATTAGTCATTAAGAGGGGTGTCCCAGGAGTTCTGTACCATATCCAAACATTTTTACCTTAAAATAGTGACTTTTCCCAACTTTTTCACCTGCTCAGAGTAGGTGAAGTGAAATTAGTGAAAAAATTATCACCGATAAATTTTCCCGGAAAAATGGAATAGGCTGTAATTGCATTTCGCGGGAAAAGTCAGTTTTTTCGCGTGAAAAATCCGTTATCGCTGCTAATTGAATATCCCCCTTAGTCTGTAAGAACTGAGGAAGGAGAGTCCAAAATCAGCTGTCCCAGGGTGATCAGGAGGAAACAAAATGCAGCATGAGATGTGTCCCCACAGGCAGAGTATAAGAATTGCATTCTCTTACCAGTGGTTGAGGAGTTTCTGGGGAGCAGGGTTCCCCACAAACCGAGCAGTGCTGTGAATGGCAGTAGAATCAGTACATGAGAGGAGTTGGGGCCATCGATCAGGGACAGGCACATGAGCCAGATGATTCCCTGCAGGCTTATAGCACCGTCAGCAGCAGACACCATACACGTGCGCCCAGTCCGCCGGCCATGGGAGCCAAGGTAGCAGCGCTCTGCAGGAGTCCGGTGCAAGCTGTAGCGGCAGAGAGAGCTGATCCGCAGGCACAGGGAGCTCCAGGACAGTGAGAGTCCAGTGGCTGCGTCCGGCACTCAATATGGCCAGGGCCGGATTAAGGGCCACATGGACCTGGAACTGAACATTTTAAAGGGCCACTACTGAGGAGAAGAAGAAGCACTGTGACGAGTGCTGTGTGGATGTGGCCAGAGTCATGTGGGCATGTACACCCTATACAGTATGTGCCCCAATGTCTTCCTAAATACATAAACATAATAACATTTGATAATTCTGTGAGAAAACTAAAAAAAAAAAAAAAAAATTCTAATACTTGAATGATTTATGATTGTTTGGCCGCTGCCAGCATGATGGGCCTATTTTTATGTGGAGGCCTGGAGCTGTAGCTCCATCCGCTCCATTGTTAATCTGGCCCTGAATATGGCGCTGCACTTCCGGGAAGACGGACCCAGAGAGATGGGGTGGTGGAGGCCACGAGGCAGAGAGGAGCAGTTCAGACTGGAGTCCCGGGCAAACAAGCAGCTCAGGAGAAGCACCACCGTTTAGGAAGTAGGTAAGGTTGGCAAACAGGTGTCCATCAGCGGGTGGATAAGGATTTATAAAGGATTCCAGACGGAGCTCACTCACCTAGCTCCCTTTCACATGCTCGGCCAAGCCACGCCCCCATGATAATGTATCTTTAATTATTATACACAATCAGGGGCGTCAGAACGTTTTTAGGTTGGGGGGGGCAAGATATAATCTCATTTTGGCGCCCCTAAATTGCTGAATCGCTAAAGGCCAGATCCACATAAAATAAGAATTTACTTACCGATAATTCTATTTCTCGGAGTCCGTAGTGGATGCTGGGGTTCCTGAAAGGACCATGGGGAATAGCGGCTCCGCAGGAGACAGGGCACAAAAAGTAAAGCTTTTCCAGATCAGGTGGTGTGCACTGGCTCCTCCCCCTATGACCCTCCTCCAGACTCCAGTTAGGTACTGTGCCCGGACGAGCGTACACAATAAGGGAGGATTTTGAATCCCGGGTAAGACTCATACCAGCCACACCAATCACACCGTACAACTTGTGATCTAAACCGAGTTAACAGTATGATAACAAAAGGAGCCTCTGAAAGACGGCTTCCTACAACAATAACCCGATTTTTGTAACAATAACTATGTACAAGTATTGCAGAATAATCCGCACTTGGGATGGGCGCCCAGCATCCACTACGGACTCCGAGAAATAGAATTATCGGTAAGTAAATTCTTATTTTCTCTATCGTCCTAGTGGATGCTGGGGTTCCTGAAAGGACCATGGGGATTATACCAAAGCTCCCAAACGGGCGGGAGAGTGCGGGTGACTCTGCAGCACCGAATGAGAGAACTCCAGGTCCTCTTTTGCCAGGGTATCAAATTTGTAAAATTTTACAAACGTGTTCTCCCCCGACCACGTAGCTGCTCGGCAGAGTTGTAATGCCGAGACCCCTCGGGCAGCCGCCCAAGATGAGCCCACCTTCCTTGTGGAATGGGCATTTACATATTTTTTGGCTGTGGCAAGCCTGCCACAGAATGTGCAAGCTGAATTGTACTACAAATCCAACGAGCAATAGTCTGCTTAGAAGCAGGAGCACCCAGCTTGTTGGGTGCATACAGGATAAACAGCAAGTCAGATTTCCTGACTCCAGCCGACCTGGAAACTATATTTTCAGGGCCCTGACAACATCCAGCAACTTGGAGTCCTCCAAGTCCCCAGTAGCCGCAGGCACCACAATAAGCTGGTTCAGGTGAAACGCTGACACCACCTTAGGGAGAAACTGGGGACGAGTCCACAGCTTTGCTCTGTCCGAATGGACAATCAGATATGGCTTTGTGAGATAAAGCCGCCAATTCTGACACTCGCCTGGCCGAGGCCAGGACCAACAGCATGGTCACTTTCCATGTGAGATATATCAAATCCACAGATTTGAGTTGTTTAAAACAATGTGATTTTAGGAATCCCAAACTACGTTGAGATCGCCCAGTGCCACTGGAGACATCAAAAAGGGGTTGTATATGCAGTACTCCCTTAACAACTTCTGGACTTCAGGAACTGAAGCCAATTTCTTTCTGGAAGAAAATCGACCGGTCGAAATTTGAACCTTAATGGACCCCAATTTGAGACCCATATACACTCCTGCTTGCAGGAAATGTAGGAATTAACCTAGTTGAAATTCTTCCGTGGAGCCTTCCTGGCCTCACACCATGGAACATATTTTCACCTAAGCGGTGATAATGTTGTGCGGTCACCTCCTTCCTGGCTCTGACCAGGGTAGGGATGACCTCTTCCGGAATGCCTTTTTCCCTTAGGATCCGGCGTTCACCCGCCCTGGCGTCAACGCAGCTGCGGTAAGTCATGGAACAGACATGATTCTTGCTGAATCAAGATCCTTTCTAGTATCTCTTGAAGTTCCGGGTACCAAGTTCTTCTTGGCCCAAACCGGAACCACGAGTATAGTTCTTACTCCTCTCCTTCCTATCATTCTCCATACACTGGGTATGAAAGGCAGAGGAGGGAACACATACACCGACTGGTACACCCACGGTGTTACCAGAGCGTCCCAGCTATTGCCTGAGGGTCTCTAGACCTGGCGCTTCATGTGGGACGCCATCATAACCACCTTTGGTCTTTCCCAACGGTTTACAAACATGTGGAAACTTCCAGATGAAGTTCCCACTTTTCCGGGTGGAATTCATTTATGCTGAGGAAATCTTCCTAGTTGTCCACTCCCGGAATGAACACTGCTGACAGTGTTATCACATGATCTTTCGCCCAGCGAAGAATCCTTGCTGTCATTGTCCTCCTGCTTCTTGTGCCGCCCCGTCTGTTTACGTGGGCGACTGCCATGATGATGTCCTACTGGATCAGCACCGGTTGACTTTGAAGCAGAGGTCTTCCTAGGCTCAGAGCATCGTAAATTGCCCTAGCTCCAGTATATTCATGTGGAGAGAAATCTCCAGACTTGACCACACTTCCTTGGAAATTTCTTCCTTGTGTGACTGTTTCCCAGCCTCTCAGGCTGGCATCCGTGGTCACCAGAACACAGTCCTGAATGCTGAATGTGCTGCCCTCTAGAAGATGAGCACTCTGCAGCCCCCACAGAAGAGACACCCTTGTCCTTGGAGACAGGGTTATCCGCTGATGCATCTGAAGATGCGATCCGGACCATTCGTCCAGCAAATCCCCCTGAAAAGTTTTTGCGTGAGATCTGCCGAATGGAATCGCTTCGTAAGAAGCCACCATTTTTCCCAGGACTCCTGTGCATTGATGCACTGATACTTGGCCTGGATTTAGGAGGTTTCTGACTAGGTCGGATAACTCCCTGGCTTTCCCCTCCAGGAGAAATACCTCTTTCTGGACTATGCCCAGAATCATTCCTAGGAACAGCAGACGTATCATCGGAAAACAGCTGCGATTTTTGGAATATTTAGAATCCACTCGTGCTGTCGTAGAACTACTTTAGATAGTTCTTTTCCGACCTCCAACTGTTCTCTGGAAACTTGTCCCTTTCAGGATATCGTCCAAGTAAGGGATAATTTAGATGCCTTTCTTCTTTTAAGAATCATCTTTTCGGCCATTACCTTGGTAAAGGCCCGGGGTGCCGTGGATAATTCAACGGCAGCGTCTGAAACTGATATTGACAGTTCTGTATCACGAACCAGAGGTACCCTTGTTGAGAAGGGCAAATTTGGACATGGAGGTAATCCTTGATGTCCAGGGACACCATATAGTCCCCTTTTTTCCGGTTCTCTATCACTGCTCTGAGTGACTCCATCTTGATTTGAACCTTTTTATGTAAGTGTTCAAAGATTTCAGATTTAGATTATGTCTCACCAAGCCGTCTGGCTTCAGTACCACAATATAGTGTGGAGGACTAATACCCTTTTCCTTGTTGTAGGAGGGGTACTTTGATTATCACCTGCTGGAAATACAGCTTGTGAATTTTTTCCCAATACTGCCTCCTTGTCGGAGGGAGCCGTTGGTAAAGCAGGCTTCAGGAACCTGCGAGGAAAAAATGTCTCGACTCTCCAATCTGTACCCCTGGGATAATACTTGTATGATCTAGGGGTCAACTTGCGAGTGATCCCACTGCGCGCTGAGACTCTTGAGACTACCCCCCCACTGGTGGAGGGCTTCTTTTCCTGGGAAGGGGCTGCCTGCTGCAGTCTACTTCCCTTTCCTCTATGTCTGGGCAGATATGACTGGCCTTTTGCCCGCTTGCCCACATGGGAACGGAAGGATTGAGGCTGAAAAGACAGTGTCTTTTTCTGCTGAGATGTAACTTGGGGTAAAAAGGTTGGATTTCCCAGCTGTGGCCGTGGCCCCCAGGTCCGACGGACCGACCCCAAATAACTCCTTCCCTTAATACGGCAATACTTCCATGTGCCGTATGGGATCTGTATCACCTGACCACTGTCGTGTCCATGACATCTTCTGGGAGATATGGACAACGCACTTATCTTGATGCCAGAGTGCAAATATCCCTCTGTGCATCTCGCATACATATATATAGAATGCATCCTATTAAATGCTCTATATCAATAAAATATTTTTAGTCAGGGAATTCGACCAAGCCAACCCAGCACTGCATCTCCAGGCTGATGGCGATCGCTGGTCGCAGTATAGCCACCGTCTGTGTGTATATACTTTTTAGGATATTTTTCCAGCTGCCTATCAGCTGGCTCCTTGAGGGCGGCCGTATTTGGAGACGGTAACGCCACTTGATAAGCGTGTGAGCGCCTTATCCACCCTAAGGGGTGTTTCCCAACGCGCCCTAACTTCTGGCGGGAAAGGGTATAACGCCAATATTTGCTATCGGGGTAAACCCACGCATCGTCACACACTTCATTTTATTTTATCTGATTCAGGAAAAACTACAGGTAGTTTTTTTTCACTTCCACATAATACCCTTTTTTGTGGTACTTGTAGTATCAGAAATATGTAACAGCTCCTTCATTGCCCTTAACGTGTGGCCCTAATGAGGAATACGTTTGTTTATTCACCGTCGACACTGGATTCAGTGTCCGTGTCTGTGTCTGTGTCGACCGACTGAGGTAAATGGGCGTTTTTTATAAAAAAACCCTGACGGTGTTTCTGAGACGCCTGGACCGTTACTAATTGTTTGTCGGCCGTCTCATGTCGTCAACCGACCTTGCAGCGTGTTGACATTCTCACGTAATTCCCTAAATAAGCCATCCATTCCGGTGTCGACTCCCTAGAGAGTGACATCACCATTACAGGCAATTTCTCCGCCTCCTCCAGCATCGTCCTCATACATGTCGACACACACGTACCGACACACAGCACACACACCTGGAATGCTCTGACAGAGGACAGGACCCCACTAGCCCTTTGGAGAGACAGAGGGAGAGTTTGCCAGCACACACCAAAAAACGCTATAATTACATAGGGACAACCTTATATAAGTGTTTCTCCCTAATAGCATCTTTATATATATATTTATATCGCCAATTTGTGCCCCCCCTCTCTGTTTAAACCCTGTTTCTGTAGTGCAGTGCAGGGGAGAGCCTGGGAGCCTTCTCTCCAGCCTTTCTGTGAGAGAAAAAATGGCGCTGTGTGCTGAGGAGATAGGCCCCGCCCCTTTTACGGCGGGCTCGTCTCCCGCTCTTTAGTGAAGTTTGGCAGGGGTTAAATATCTCCATATAGCCTCTGGGGGCTATATGTGAGGTATTTTTAGCCAGTATATAGGTTTACATTTGCCTCCCAGGGCGCCCCCCCCCCAGCGCCCTGCACCCTCAGTGACAGCGTGTGAAGTGTGCTGAGAGGAAAATGGCGCACAGCTGCAGTGCTGTGCGCTACCTTTAGAAGACTGTCAGAGTCTTCAGCCGCCGATTCTGGACCTCTTCTAACTTCAGCATCTGCAAGGGGGCCGGCGGCGCGGCTCCGGTGACCATCCAGGCTGTACCTGTGATCGTCCCTCTGGAGCTAATGTCCAGTAGCCAAGAAGCCAATCCATCCTGCACGCAGGTGAGTTCACTTCTTCTCCCCTCAGTCCCTCGTTGCAGTGATCCTGTTGCCAGCAGGACTCACTGTAAAATAAAAAACCTAAGCTAAACTTTCTCTAAGCAGCTCTTTAGGAGAGCCACCTAGATTGCACCCTTCTCGGCCGGGCACAAAAATCTAACTGGAGTCTGGAGGAGGGTCATAGGGGGAGGAGCCAGTGCACACCACCTGATCTGGAAAAGCTTTACTTTTTGTGCCCTGTCTCCTGCGGAGCCGCTATTCCCCATGGTCCTTTCAGGAACCCCAGCATCCACTAGGACGATAGAGAAAATACATTGAGAAGGCCAGATCCACACTAAATTCCCACACCCAGAAAAGCATACAATTTTTTGGCTGCCTCATGTACAGATGTAACCACGCTCATCATCACGACATGGATGGCGTGGCTAGTATTCCCGCATCTATGGCATGCACGCCATAGACTTCAATGGTGCAATCACCAGCTGTGACTAGTGGCAGCACGGCGTACGCTGCAGCTTGCCGCGATGCATATGCCCATGCATATGTATCGTGGCAACATCTGTAATTAGAGACCAGAATGTCTGATTGTATGATGTCACTTCAGCTCTCCCATGTCCCTCTAGTTTCCCACCATGTGCCCCATGTAGCAGGGAGAGTAGATCAAACATTAGCAGTGACCAGTGCAGTGCTGGCGCTGAGGTGACTGATTGTAGTGGCCGTGGGAGTTACAGGGAGGATGAGGGTAGGGATGCTGAGGGGGAGTTACAGGGAGGGTGAGGGCAGGGATGTTGAGGTGGAGTTACAGGGAGGGTGAGGGCAGGGATGTTGAGGTGGAGTTACAGGGAGGGTGAGGGCAGGGATGCTGAGGGGGACTTACAGGGAGGGTGAGGGCAGGGATGCTGACAGGGAGCTAGATGGAGTGTGAGGAGCACTGAGGGGGGAATTACAGGGAGGGTGAGGGAAGGGGCACTGGGGGGGGGGGGGGGGGAGTTACAGGTAGGGTGAGGGTGAGGCCAGGAACGCTGACAGGGGAGTTAGAGGGAGGGAAAAATTGGTGGTTGCTCCCAGCGCACTACCCAACAGGAATAAAATATAGTACTCAGTTTTGGTAAATTCAAAGAGGTTTATTACTTGACAAATATTACTTAAAAACAGCTGTGATGATATAGCATGTGCCCGTTCTACTGGAATGGCCATGGGGGGCTATGGAAGTGATATATGAATGGGTGGTTCCTGTATAAGTATATAGGGAATAGGAATTATAGTGTACAATCCTAGTACCGGTACACTTCACAAACAAACATATATTGTCAGAGACAAAGACAGAACACAAACATATACAAACAACCTACGTGAATGGCAGTGTGAAGCGCTATGCTGCGTCTTACTCTCATCTGCCGTAGTAATAGGTAAAGCTTTACTGAACCGCTTAGGTGATGTCCCTAGATTACCCAATGTGTGGGATTAGCCCATGTATAAACTGCGTCCTTAATTAGGCAAAAGTCCCGTGTGGCAATTGGTATGATGTGTGGGTATATTACTCGTATAGCTGCTCCGTATACAGTGAGGTGGGGATGAATTCCTTACCTCCTCCGTGGTGCGTGGTGCGTTCCGAATGCCCGGATGTCCCTTGATGGTGATCGTCCTTCTCTGGGGGAAATGGTGATGTCTGCCGGCAGACTTCCTCACAGCACGCCGTGAACGTCTAGCGGAACGTCTGACCTGATCGCACGCTGCAACTTTTTGCTGCCCGTGCGATCAAGTAGACACCGCCTATGAGGGAGTGGATTTTTGTATACAAGGCTGCGATCGCTTGAGCAGCCCTGCTATGCAAGAAAAGTTTTGTGCAGAACTAAACTAGGGTAAGACTTACTTACCCTGTGCGATCACTTCAGCGTTGCAGGTTCCGGAATTGACGTCAGACATCCGCCTTCCAAACGCCTCGACACACCTGCGTTCAGATCTCCACGTCCCGAAAACGGTGAGTTGATGGATCCGCCTTCCTCCTGTCAATCTTCTTGTGGTCACCGCTGCAACAGCTTTCTTTGTTGGAGGCGTCGCTGCGCAGTTCCGAACCGATCGCACGGCTGCGAAGAAGCTCAATGTGCGATTGGGACGGAATGACCGCCATCGTCTGTAAGTTCATAGGATATTGCTAATATAAAGAGATCCTTAAATGTCCATAAAATGAGTTTCGCAATTCATAAGGTGAATTCCCGTTTCCACAAGTTTCCACAACAGGAAAAGAAAGACCAGCAGTGCAGATAACTAAAAGGTAATTGGACAAATTTAATGTACATAGCACTCACATTTCATCTATTATACACAAGCATGTAAAAAACACCCGACTGGCGATGGTTCATCTCAGAACCCAACTGGACCTGATGGTAATCGGTAGGAAAAGAAAGTGCCCGGACACTCCAGCAACCCAAACGTGGTATCCAAGCTCAGGATAGTATAACTCAGTTAGTCAGTGTTAGAAGCCACTCACGAAAAAGTTTTAACCAAGGTTAAAATCAGGCGCAAATTGGGATAATGTGCTAATTTAGCTGCTGCTATAAGAACAGGATTAGTCAGTCCTGTAAATATGTGAACAAAAAAAGAAGTAGAGGATAGCAGCGCTTCAATGAAGAATTTGATACAAATATGTATGGGAAATTTTCTAACAGAGCTAACGAAGATGAATGGATTGAGGGTAAAAAAAGCTACTCAGGCTTAATGCGTTTCAAACCTTGCGGTTCTTCCTCAGAAGCGTCTGGTGGCTAGTGACATTGATCGAGGTTTTATACCTTTTCTAATGAGGAGCAGGTGCTCACGCTTAAAACATTATAAAGTGTTAAGCAATGCAGAATGTCCGATCGCCTCTGGTGTCTGAATGTGCTTTGCGTTCCAGCATGCATTCCACCTATGTGCGTATAACCGGAAGTCAAGTCTTTACATTGGTATGATAAGGAACCTGGAAAGACTTAACTTCCGGTTATGCGCACATAGGTGGAACGCACGCTGGAACACAAAGCACATTCAGACACTGGAGCCAATTACCTTGAGATATCTGCAATGCTGGTCTTTCTTTCTCTTATGAGAATCACTATATGTTGTGGAAATGTGAATTCACCTTATGAATTGCAGAACATAAGAGATTGAAGGATCTCTCTATGGGGGTCATTCCGAGTTGATCGCTCGCTAGCTGTTTTTAGCAGCCGTGCAAACGCATACTCGCTGCCCACGGGGGAGTGTATTTTCGCTATGCAAGTGTGCGATCGCATGTGCAGCCGAGCGCAGCAAAAACATTTTATGCAGTTTCTGAGTAGGTCTGAACTTACTCAGCTGCTGCGATCACTTCAACCTGTCTGGTGCCGGAATTGACGTCAGACACCCGCCCGGCAAACGCCTGTACACGGCTGCTTTTAACAACCACTCCCAGAAAACGGTCATTTGCCACCCACAAACGCCCTCTTCCTGTCAATCTCCTTGCAATCGGCTGTGCGAATGGATTCTTCGTTAAATCCATCGCTCAGCAACGATCCGCTTTGTACCCGTACAAAGCACCTATTCATTGCGGTGCATACGCATGTGCAGTAGTGACCTGAACGCTGCGCTGCGATCAGGTCGGAATGACCCCCTATATTGGCAACATCCTATGAACTTACAGACAATATGAGGAAATTACAACATATTTACAAGGGTGATTACATGTTTTTTCTATGCATTTTAATAAGTGAGAACGTGTGGTAAGAGATGATTGCGCTATTTTCTATTACTCCTTTTTTTCTATTGGTTAATTGTTGTTGGAACCAAGGTGAAGGTTCCGTGGAATAGAAAGATGCTGCATTAGATTTCTGTTACATATGCGCAGTGACCCAGTTTCTTTTGTTCATTAGCAATCCGTAATATGACCACCCTCCCTCCCCAGCACGCATTAATATGATACTACCCCCCTCCCCAGCACACATTAACACTACCCCCCTCCCCAGCACACATTAATATGACACTACCCCTTCCCCAACACGCATTAATATGACACTACCCCCTCCCAAACACAAATTTATATGACACTACCCCCCCCTCCCTTGCACACATTAATATGACACTACCCCCCTCCCCAGCATGCATTAATATCACACTACCCCGCTTCCCAGCACACATTATTATGACACCCCCTCCCCTCCCCAGCACACATTATTATGACACCCCCTCCCCAGCACACATTATTATGATACCCCCCCTTCCCAGCACACATCAATATGACACCTCCTTTCCCAGCATGCATTAATATGACACTACCCCCCCAGCACGCATTATTAAAACACCCCCCCACTCCCCAGCACACATTATTATGACACCCCCCCCTCCCCAGCACACATTATTATGACACCCCCTTTCCCCAGCACACATTATTATGACACCCCCCTCCCCAGCACACATTATTATGACACCCCTTTCCCCAGCATACATTATTATGACACCCCCTTTCCCCAGCGCACATTATTATGACACCCCCTTTCCCCAGCACACATTATTATGACACCCCCCTCCCCAGCACACATTATTATGACACCCCTTTCCCCAGCATACATTATTATGACACCCCCTTTCCCCAGCGCACATTATTATGACACCCCCTTTCCCCAGCACACATTATTATGACACCCCCCTCCCCAGCACACATTATTATGACACCCCCTTTCCCCAGCACACATTATTATGACACCCTCCTCCCCAGCACACATTATTATGACACCCCTTTCCCCAGCACACATTATTATGACACCCCCTTTCCCCAGCACACATTATTATGACCCCCCTCCCCAGCACACATTATTATGACACCCCCTTTCCCCAGCACACATTATTATGACACCCCCCTCCCCAGCACACATTATTATGACACCCCCTTTCCCCAGCACACATTATTATGACACCCCCTTTCCCCAGCACACATTATTATGACACCCCCTTTCCCCAGCACACATTATTATGACCCCCCTCCCCAGCACACATTATTATGACACCCCCTTTCCCCAGCACACATTATTATGACACCCCCCTCCCCAGCACACATTATTATGACACCCCCTTTCCCCAGCACACATTATTATGACACCCCCTTTCCCCAGCACACATTATTATGACACCCCCTTTCCCCAGCACACATTATTATGACCCCCCTCCCCAGCACACATTATTATGACACCACCTTTCCCCAGCACACATTATTATGACCCCCCCTTTCCCCAGCACACATTATTATGACCCCCCTCCCCAGCACACATTATTATGACACCCCCTTTCCCCAGCACACATTATTATGACACCCCCTTTCCCCAGCACACATTATTATGACACCCCCCTCCCCAGCACACATTATTATGACACCCCCCTCCCCAGCACACATTATTATGACACCCCCTTTCCCCAGCACACATTATTATGACACCCCCTTTCCCCAGCACACATTATTATGACCCCCCTCCCCAGCACACATTATTATGACCCCCCTCCCCTCAGCACACAATATGACACCCCTCCCCCAGCACACATTATAACACCCCTCCCCCCAGCACACATTATTATGACACCCCCCTCCCCCCAACACACATTAATGTGATAGTTTCTCTCCTCCCCCCTCTCCCCTTAATTATATGAGGCAGCACTACAGTACCTGAGCCTCTGCAGAGTCTTCGTCCCTCTGTGTGGCTGGCTGCTCCTCTTCCTGTCGCTGCTGGCTCCTCCAGTCAGTGCACAGTCAGGTGTACATCACATGACTTCCTGTCTGTGCATTGCTGTCCCATACGTGAAGGAGGGGTGAGTGATGCTGAAGATGCTGTGTCTTCAGTGGGGAGGGAGGACTGGAGGGGCGACACTGCTGCCTGTTTTGACTAGTGCAGCGGGGAGGAGCGTGGGGGGAGACCATAGTGTGAAGAGCTTCTGCTCATGCTGCCTGTCAGTGTGACAGGCGGAGCTCCGGCAGCAACACTGCACAGTGCATATCAGCAAGGTAGCAGAGCAGGGAGAGCGCCTCCCTGCTTTGCAGACCTTGCGGGGCGGGTAGCGCTGGGACTGATTAGACGTTCACTGCACGGAGCGGAGGATGTAATGTGCGGTCTTTCACCTGACCGCACATCGCTCCTCCGCTCCTCCTGTAAATGATCGGCGCCTTTCTATGTTTGGGGGGGGCGAGCTGCCCCCTTGCCCCCCCAGTTCCGACGCCTCTGTACACAATCTAAAAGCTAAAAATGATTTTGCAACAACATGATAGTCATACTCCATATACAGTATAATGTGCCTAAGTCAGGGATAAAACTAGGTTTTATGACACCCGGGGCAAGGTAGTAATCTGGCAGCCTCCCACCCCACACACAAACGTTTCAAAAATAAAAAAATGAAACTATGCAACACAATAGAGCCCCTTACATATAATACACAACACAGTAGTAATGTCCTTTATAACAAATTATGCCATACAGTAGTATCCCTTCTACATGTTATGCCACACAGTGCTAATGCACCTTATACACAGCAGCGGATCTTGCCACGGGCAAGCAGGACTTTTGCCCGGGGCACCGCCTTCCGGAGGGCGCCGCACCAGGGCAAGATCCGCTGCTGCTGTGCCCCCCACTGCCCGCTGTGTCCCGCTGCTGCTGGAGAGGACCTTTACTGTGCGGTGCACGATGACGTCATTGCGCACCGCACAGCAAAGATACTCTCCACGAATGGAACTAGACGCTACGCGTCTAGTTTCCCTTTGTGGAGAAGACCTTTGCTGTGTGGTGCGCGATGACGTCATCGCGAGCGCACATCATTTCAGCGGCGCTACTATTATACAGGGGGCGTAACTGACCATGCCCCCTTATGAAGCCACGCCCCCTATTGCCGCCCGGTGCGCAAAAAGCCCCTGAACCGGCCCTGCTTATACACATAATGCCACACAGTAATAGTGCCCTTAGGCATACCTTTCACCTTGCGATCTGCACTAACTTTTCTTGCAATTTTGAATATATAGTCAAAATCGAAAGAAAATATCTCACCTTGTGTACACACCCTTAGTGAGACCAGCTGCTCTGTCTGGACAGAAGAAGAGCGCTGCAGAGAGGTAGTGCGCTGCCTGTGAGGAGAGGAGGAGGACCCAGCAAGAGGTGAGGATCCAAAGAGGATAATCTGGGCTAAAGGAAAACAGAGCAGCCAGGACCACCTCTCAGGCCCACACAAAAGTGCGCACTTGTCTGCTGTATTCTAATCAGAGCTGGGTCAGGAGTCAGGACGCTTTCTCTCCTCCTCTATTCCTGCTCATTCTCTCCCATTTTCTCCTATCCTTCTCTCTCTCTCTCATACTCTTTCCAATTCCTTCTCTCTCTCACACACTCTTCCATTTTCTCCTATCCTTCTCTTTCTAGGTTGGTACACACTAGGCGATGTGCTCCACGAGCAACATCACCTAGTGTGTCCCCCTCCCAGCCTGCCCGACTTGGGCATACAGTACACACAGGGCCTAATTCAGACCTGTTTGCTGCCAAGGCAGCGATCGCAGGCTGAAACCCTATGTGGTGTGCGCACGCGCAGCGGCCACACTGCATGTGCGCACACAGTGAGATGCGAAAGCGGGGCAGGAGGGGGCATGTTGGCGGCATTCAGATAGCGTTGGGAGGGTGCGGTCTGGACAATGCAGGTGTGTCCTGACCATTGCTGGGGTGGGCTCCGGTGGCTGCGTGACTTCACACGCAGGCGCTGCGACCCAAAACATGGCGGGTAGCCGCCTGCCTCCACAGCTAGGCTGCGTATGCAGGAAGCTACTCGCCAGGTGCGAAAGCAACACTGCCGGGCGATGCTTGGCATACTGGGTGGACTAGCCCTGTGCTGATCATAACCCCGCATGTCAGAGATTGTGATCGTAGATGTGCTATTTTTAGCACATGTACGATCAGCTCTAAATTAGGCCCACAGTGCGATATTGCTAGCGTTATCGCACAGTGATGTCTTGCTGCAGCCAAGCTGTGCATGCAGTTTTAACGATGAGTCCAAATTGAGCTGCATGCACGACCAACACTGAGAATCGTTAATGACCAGCAGGGCCACGCATCGGCTGTCGTCAGCAGCATACACACTGGGCAATATAGTAAATAATATCGCTCAGGAGGATAAAAATTAGCTATATCGTTTACTATATCACCTAGTGTGTACGCACACTTGTCTCTCTATCTCTTTCTCCCATTCCTTCTCTCTTTCTCTCACACACACTCTCCCATTTCCCTCTTGCGCACCTCCTCAATCTCTCCTTTCCCCTCTGCATCCAAGCATGCCCTTGTCTCCCCTATTCTTAATAAAAACCTACCCTTGATCCTAACACACTATGCAATCCATCTCTCTTCTCCCTTTTGCCTCCAAACTCCTGGAGAGCATTGTCTACAAATGCCTTACTGCCTTCCTTTCCTCCCTCCTCAGGGGAATGAATGTTCTCCGCCACAGGGGATCGCTCACCCCAGCAGCATGCCGCCACCCCCTACAGAGCCAGAAGACTTCAGTGGCGAGTTAGTCACCGCCCCCCCTGGAAAGCGGGGAGCCGGTGTGAAGATGGCGGCAACAGGGTAGGGAGCACAGTACTAACTGCGCTCCGGGGCTAAATGGTACATGGTGCAGCGCTGTGAGGGGCGCCCTGAGCCTACGCCTACACCCTACACTGTCCAGCAAGCCTGTCAGGGTCCCAGGATTGCTGCCAGCACAATTCCTCAGGCCAGTATAAACTATAGGAGAGCTGGAAGCAGGGCCATGAAAGGGGGTGAAGCTTCTCCTCAGAGTGGACCCAGTAGCGTTCAGCGCCATTTTCCTGCCTTCAGAAGCGCTGACAGGGAGAGCTGTCCCTCCAAGTCAGCTCCAGCTATCTTATACGGTACTAGGGGGTTGTGGAAGAGAGGGGGAGACTGTATAAAGTCTGTGTAGTCTATTAAGGTACACAGACAGCGCTGGTAGTTTCATTAGTTCTACCTTAAAAAGTGCTGTGTGTGTTGGCTCCAATCTCTGTGTCTCTCTGTGGCTTGCTTGGGGGGAAACTGTGTCTGACATTTCCGTGTGTGTGTGTTTACTATCTCACATAGCCATGTCTAGGGACTCTGTGTCATATTCTACAGAAGATGTTTCCTCTCAGGGGGGATCCATTCCATGTACACAGGATTGCAATGCTTTGTCTCAGGTCCCTATTGTTGAACATGAGTGATTAACTTTTATCAAAGGAATGATTTCTCAGATCTCTACTAGGGTAGCTAATTCTGAGACTGAAACTCGGGTGTTGAAGAAGTCTATGGCAGTTTAGTCAGGCTCTCTTCCTATTCCTGCAAAATCCCCTAGCATGTTCCCACAGAAATGTGCACTTGCCCAAATTATGCAAGATGACACGGATACCGATTCTGATACTACAGACGGTGATGGGGACGGCATCCCTTGCAAAGGGGGTGCAGCTCATGATTGAGGCCATTAGAGATGTGTTAAACATTAATAACACTACACCTGAGCAGGTTGAGGAGGCTTACTTCACTGATAATAAGAAAGCCCCGCTAACCTTTCCCGCGTCTAAAGAATTAAACGCTATATTGGAAAATCCTGGGAAAACCCGGGGGGGGGGGGGGAATTACAGATCCCAAAAAGAGTTCTGGTTGCTTTTCCCTTCCCTGAGGAACATAGGAAAAGATGGGAAAACCCTCCAATTGTTGACGCATCTGTCTCCATACTGTCTAATAAGGTGGTTTTACCTGTCCCTGGTTCTACCGCATTGAAAAAAAACAGCTGATCGTCAGATTGACATTACGCTCAAATCCATATACACTGCTTCAGGAGTGGCCTTAAGGCCCACTATTGCCTGTGCATGGATTTCTAAAGCCATAGTAAAGTGGTCAGGCACATTACTAGAGGATTTGGATGCAATGGACAGAAGTGACATTGAATTGTTTTAACGTAACATACAGGATTCTGCGGGGTTCATGGTGGAATCCATGAAAGATCTGGGTGCGCTGACTGCACGGATATCCCCCATGTTGGTATCAGCTCGCAAGGGACTCTGGCTACGCTAATGGTCTGCAGACGCGGAATCCAGGAGAAGTGTGGAGAACCTACCCTACACAGGTCAGGCTCTATTTGGGGAAGCGTTGGATGCGTGGATTTCCTCCTCCTCATCCTCCGATTCCTCACCCCTTTCACTGTGTACATCCCCCTCCTCACAGATTATTAATTTGTCCCCACTGGAATCCACCATCTCAGGTCCCTGTGTACTTTCTGGAGGCAATTGCTGGTGAATATCTCCACGGAGGAATTGATTATAATTCATTTTGATGAACATCATCTTCTCCACATTTTCTGGAAGTAACCTCGTACGCCGATTGCTGACAAGGTGAGCGGCTGCACTAAACACTCTTTCGGAGTACACACTGGAGGGGGGGCAACTTAGGTAAAATAAAGCCAGTTTGTGCAAGGGCCTCCAAATTGCCTCTTTTTCCTGCCAGTATACGTACGGACTGTCTGACGTGCCTACTTGGATGCGGTCACTCATATAATCCTCCACCATTCTTTCAATGCTGACAGAATCATATACAGTGACAGTAGATGACATGTCAGTAATCGTTGGCAGGTCCTTCAGTCCGGACCAGATGTCAGCACTCGCTCCAGACTGCCCTGCATCACTGCCAGCGGGTGGGCTCGGAATTCTTAGCCTTTTCCTCGCAGCCCCAGTTGCGGGAGAATGTGAAGGAGGAGCTGTTGACGGGTAACGTTCCACTTGACTTGACAATTTTCTCACCAGCAGGTCTTTGAACCTCTGCAGACTTGTGTCTGACGGAAAGAGAGATCCAACGTAGGTTTTAAATCTAGGATCGAGCACGGTGGCCAAAATGTAGTGCTCTGATTTCAACAGATTGACCATCCGTGAATCCTGGTTAAGCGAATTAAGGGCTCCATCCACAAGTCCCACATGCCTAGTGGAATCGCTCTGTTTTTGCTCCTCCTTCAATCTCTCCAGCTTCTTCTGCAAAAGCCTGATGAGGGGAATGACCTGACTCAGGCTGGCAGTGTCTGAACTGACTTCACGTGTGGCAAGTTCAAAGGGTTGCAGAACCTTGCACAACGTTGAAATCATTCTCCACTGCGCTTGAGTCAGGTGCATTCCCCCTCCTTTGTCTATATCGTAGGTAGCTGTATAGGCTTGAATGGCCTTTTGCTGCTCCTCCATCCTCTGAAGCATATAGAGGGGTGACTTCCACCTCGTTACCACCTCTTGCTTCAGATGATGGCGGGGCAGGTTCAGGAGTGTTTGCTGGTGCTCCAGTCTTCGGCACGCGGTGGCTGAATGCCGAAAGTGGCCCGCAATTCTTCGGGCCACCGACAGCATCTCTTGCACGCCCCTGTCATTTTTTAAATAATTCTGCGCCACCAAATTCAATGTATGTGCAAAACATGGGACGTGCTGGAATTTGCCCACATGTAATGCACGCACAATATTGGTGGCGTTGTCCGATGTCACAAATCCCCAGGAAAGTCCAATTGGGGTAAGCCATTCTGCGATGATGTTCCTCAGTTTCCGTAAGAGGTTGTCAGCTGTGTGCCTCTTATGGAAAGCGGTGATACAAAGCGTAGCCTGCCTAGGAATGAGTTGGCGTTTGCAAGATGCTGCTACTGGTGCCGCCGCTGCTGTTCTTGCTGCGGGAGGCAATACATCTACCCAGTGGGCTGTCACAGTCATATAGTCCTTAGTCTGCCCTGCTCCACTTGTCCACATGTCCGTGGTTAAGTGGACATTGGGTACAACTGCATTTTTTAGGACACTGGTGACTCTTTTTCTGAGGTCTGTGTACATTCTCGGTATCGCCTGCCTAGAGAAATGGAACCTAGATGGTATTTGGTACCGGGGACACAGTAGCTCAAGCAAATCTCTAGTTTCCTGTGAATTAACGGTGGATACCGGAAACACGTTTAACACCGCCCAGGCTGCCAAAGCCTGAGTTATCCGCTTTGCAGTAGGATGACTGCTGTGATATTTCATCTTCCTCGCAAAGGACTGTTGGACAGTCAATTGCTTACTGGAAGTAGTACAAGTGGTCTTCCGACTTCGCCTCTGGGATGACGATCGACTCCCAGCAGCAACAACAGCAGCACCAGCAGCAGTAGGCGTTACACTCAAGGATGCATCGGAGGAATCCCAGGCAGGAGAGGACTCGTCAGACTTGACAGTGACATGGCCTGCAGGACTATTGGATTTCCTGTCTAAGGAGGAAATTGACACTGAGGGAGTTGGTGGTGTGGTTTCCAGGAGCTTGGTTACAAGAGGAAGGGATTTAGTTGGCAGTGGACTGCTTCCGCTGTCACACAAAGTTTTTGAACTTGTCAATGACTTCTGATGAATGCGCTCCAGGTGACGTATAAGGGAGGATGTTCCTAGGTGGTTAACGTCCTTACCCCTACTTATTACAGCTTGACAAAGGCAACACACGGCTTGACACCAGTTGTCCGCATTTCTGTTGAAATAATTCCACACCGAAGAGGTGATTTTTTTTTTGTCATTTGACCAGGCATGTCAATGGCCATATTCGTCCCACGGACAACAGGTGTCTCCCCGGGTGCCTGACTTAAACAAACCACCTCACCATCAGAATCCTCCTTGTCAATTTCCTCCTCAGCGCCAGCAACACCCATATCCTCATCCTGGTGTACTTCAACAGTGACATCTTCAATTTGACTATCAGGAACTGGACTGCGGGTGCTCCTTCCAGCACTTGCAGGGGGTGTGTAAATGGTGGAAGACGCCACCTCTTCTCGTCCAGTGTTGGGAAGGTCAGGCATCGCAACCGACACAATTGGACTCTCCTTGGGGATTTGTGATTTAGAAGAATGCACAGTTCTTTGCTGTGCTTTTGCCAGCTTAAGTCTTTTCATTTTTCTAGCGAGAGGATGAGTGCTTCCATCCTCATGTGAATCTGAACCACTAGCCATGAACATAGGCCAGGGTCTCAGCCGTTCCTTGCCACTCCGTGTCGTAAATGGCATATTGGCAAGTTTATGCTTCTCCTCAGACGCTTTTAATTTCGATTTTTGGGTCATTTTACTAAACTTTTGTTTTTTGGATTTTACATGCTCTCTACTATGACATTGGGCATCGGCCTTGGCAGACGACGTTGATGGCATTTCATCGTCTCGGCCATGACTAGTGGCAGCAGCTTCAGCACAAGGTGGAAGTGGATCTTGATCTTTCCCTATTTTACCCTCCACATTTTTGTTCTCCATTTTTGAATGTGTGGAATTATATGCCAGTAATATATCAATAGCAATGGCCTACTGTACCGTACTGCTATATATTATATACTGGTGGTCAGCAAAATTATGCACTGTCCTCCTACTACTGCGCACAACAACTAAAATGCACCACAGGTATGGATGGATAGTATACTTGACGACACAGAAGTAGGTAGAGCAGTGACCTACTGTACCGTACTGCTATATATTATATACTGGTGGTCAGCAAAATGATGCACTGTCCTCCTACTATGTATACTGCGCAAAACTTAAATGCACCACAGGTATGGATGGATAGTATACTTGATGACACAGAGGTAGGTAGAGCAGTGGACTACTGTACCATACTGCCATATATTATATACTGGTGGTCAGCAAAATTATGCACTGTCCTCCTACTACTGCGCACAACAACTAAAATGCACCACAGGTATGGATGGATAGTATACTTGACGACACAGAGGTAGGTAGAGCAGTGGACTACTGTACCGTGCTGCTATATATTATATACTGGTGGTCAGCAAAATTATGCACTGTGCTCCTACTATATATACTGCGCAAAACTTAAATGCACCACAGGTATGGATGGATAGTATACTTGACGACACAGAGGTAGGTAGAGCAGTGGACTACTGTACCGTACTGCTATATATTATATACTGGTGGTCAGCAAAATTATGCACTGTCCTCCTACTACTGCGCACAACAACTAAAATGCACCACAGGTATGGATGGATAGTATACTTGACGACACAGAAGTAGGTAGAGCAGTGACCTACTGTACCGTACTGCTATATATTATATACTGGTGGTCAGCAAAATGATGCACTGTCCTCCTACTATGTATACTGCGCAAAACTTAAATGCACCACAGGTATGGATGGATAGTATACTTGATGACACAGAGGTAGGTAGAGCAGTGGACTACTGTACCATACTGCCATATATTATATACTGGTGGTCAGCAAAATTATGCACTGTCCTCCTACTACTGCGCACAACAACTAAAATGCACCACAGGTATGGATGGATAGTATACTTGACGACACAGAGGTAGGTAGAGCAGTGGACTACTGTACCGTGCTGCTATATATTATATACTGGTGGTCAGCAAAATTATGCACTGTGCTCCTACTATATATACTGCGCAAAACTTAAATGCACCACAGGTATGGATGGATAGTATACTTGACGACACAGAGGTAGGTAGAGCAGTGGACTACTGTACCGTACTGCTATATATTATATACTGGTGGTCAGCAAAATTATGCACTGTCCTCCTACTACTGCGCACAACAACTAAAATGCACCACAGGTATTGATGGATAGTATACTTTACGACACAGAGGTAGGTAGAGCAGTGGACTACTGTACCGTACTGCTATATATTATATACTGGTGGTCAGCAAAATTATGCACTGTCCTCCTACTACTGCGCACAACAACTAAAATGCACCACAGGTATGGATGGATAGTATACTTGACGACACAGAGGTAGGTAGAGCAGTGGCCTACTGTACCGTACTTTTCTATATTATATACTGGTGGTCAGCAAAATTATGCACTGTGCTCCTACTATATATGCTGCGCAAAACTTAAATGCACCACAGGTATGGATGGATAGTATACTTGACGACACAGAGGTAGGTAGAGCAGTGGCCTACTGTACCGTACTGCTATATATTATATACTGGTGGTCAGCAAAATTATGCACTGTCCTCCTACTACTGCGCACAACAACTAAAATGCACCACAGGTATTGATGGATAGTATACTTGACGACACAGAGGTAGGTAGAGCAGTGGACTACTGTACCGTACTGCCATATATTATATACTGGTGGTCAGCAAAATTATGCACTGTCCTCCTACTACTGCGCACAACAACTAAAATGCACCACAGGTATGGATGGATAGTATACTTGACGACACAGAGGTAGGTAGAGCAGTGGCCTACTGTACCATACTGCTATATATTATATACTGGTGGTCAGCAAAATTATGCACTGTGCTCCTACTATATATACTGCGCAAAACTTAAATGCACCACAGGTATGGATGGATAGTATACTTGATGACAGAGGTAGGTAGAGCAGTGGACTACTGTACCGTACTGATATAATTCTGGTGGTCACTGGTCAGCAAAATTCTGCACTGTCCTACTATATACTACAATACAGCACAGATATGGAGCGTTTTTCAGGCAGTGAACGTATAATACTAGTGGTCACTGGTCAGCAAAACTCTGCACTGTCCTCCTACTATATAATACTGGTGGTCCCCAGTCCCCACAATAAAGCACACTGAGCACATATTTGCAAGCACACTGAACACAGATATTTGCAAGCACACTGAGCACAGATATTTGCAGCACACTGAGCACAAATATTTGCAGCACACTGAACACAACTAAGAGAACGCTGCACACGTCCTCTCCCTATCATCTCCAATGCACGAGTGAAAATGGCGGCAACACCGGGCTCCTTATATAGAATACGAATCTTGCGAGAATCCAACAGTGGGATGATGACGTTTGGGCGCACTCGGGTTAACCGAGCAAGGCGGGAAGATTCGAGTCCGCCTCGGAACCGTGTAAAATGGGTGAAGTTCGGGGAGGGGTTCGGATTCCGAGGAACCAAACCCGCGCATCACTACTTCTAAGCAGACAATCTCTCGCTGGATCAGGTTCACTATCCAGCATTAGTATTCTACGGCAGGATTGCCGCGTCCAAAATCTGTTATGGCCCACTGTACTCGTAAGATGGGCTCTTCCTGTACGGCTGCCCGGGGTGTCTCGGCTTTACAGCTTGTCCGAGCGGCTACTTGGTCTGGGTCGAACATGTTTCCAAAGTTTTACAAGTTCGATACTTTGGCCTCTGAGGACCTGAAGTTTGGTCAATCAGTTCTGCAGGAGCCTCCACGCTCTCCGTCCCATTATGGGAGCTTTGGTACATCCCCATGGTACTAATGTGGATCCCAGCATCCTCTAGGACATAAGAGAAAATAGGATTTTAATTACCTACCAGTAAATCCTTTTCTCGTAGTCCGTAGAGGATGCTGGGCGCCCGCCCAGCGCTTCGTGATCCTGCAGTGGTTAATTTGTTAAGTACTGCTTAGTTCTTGGTTAGTACTGTTTTGTTATTTGGTTAAGTATAGTGGGGGTCATTCCGAGTTGATCGCTTGCTAGCTAGTTTTAGCAGCCATGCAAACGCTATGCCGCCGCCCACTTGGGAATTAATTTTAGTTTAGCAGAAGTGTGAACGCATGTGCAGCCGTGCTCTGCAAAAAAAGTTTGTGCAGTTTCAGAGTAACTCTGAACCTACTCAGCGCTTGCGATCACTTCAGCCTATTCGTTTCCGGATTTGACGTCATACACCCGCCCAGCGAACGCCCAGCCATGCCTGCGTTTTTTCAGAGACGCCTTCGTTTTTGCAAACACTCCCTGAAAATGGTCAGTTGACACCCAGAAGCGCCCCCTTCCTGTCAATCTGTGAACCTGTGCACAACCACACACGGCCTTTGTACCAGTACGACACGCATGCGCATTGCGGCCCATATGCATGCGCAGAAATATCACTTTTTAGCCTGATCACTGCGCTGCGAACAACGGCAGCTAGCGATCAACTCAGAATGACCCCCATTGTTCAGCCGTTGCTGAAGTTTCAAGCTAGTTAGCTTGGTTTGCTTTGTATGAGTGAGCTGGTGTGAATCTCGTCACTATCTGTGTAAAATCCTTCTCTCGAAGTTGTCCGTCTCCTCGGGCACAGTTTCTAGACTGAGTCTGGTAGGAGGGACATAGAGGGAGGAGCCTGCCCACACTCTCAAACTCTTAAAGTGCCAGTGGCTCCTAGTGGCCCGTCTATACCCCATGGTACTAATGTGGACCCCAGCATTCTCTACGGACTACGAGAAAAGGATTTACCTGTAGGTAATTAAAATCCTATTTTTCCACAATATAATTATTTTCTATTTATGGCACAACTATCTGCTCTAGCCCCTAACTGCACCGCCTTACAGTTGTCCTTGATTTCTCCCTCTCCTTTAAACCACACTTTCAGTACCTCTCACAGTCCTGCCATTTTGATCTCAAATATATTTCCAGGATCAGATCCTTCTCACCATGGATGCTACTAAGACCCTCATATACTCCTACTGGTAATCTCCAGATTGGCCTACTGTAATCTACTCCTATATGGCCTCACTGCAAAATGCCTCTATCCACTCCAATCTATCCTTAATGCTGAAGCCAGGCTCATCTTTCTCTCCAAACATACTACTTCCCACTTACAAGCTCTGGAATCCTTATCTCTGGAATTCTCTACCTCTCCCCATAAGACTTTCCACCTCTCTACAAAACTTTAAATGGGATCTCAAGACCCACTTTTTCATCAAACCCAGCCATCTTTGATCCTAAGCCTCTGTCCCATGCTCACTATCTACCCCATCTGTGTCACCCTTGTCTTTCTGCCCGACCCCTTTAGAATGTAAGCTCTCACGATCAGGGTCCTCCTACATCATGTGTTTGTCTTCTCTTACTTAGATTCTCCTACACCATACTCCTTACAATGGCACCTAGCCCTCAGTTTCTACCACCCAGATGATTCTTTCAATGTCATTGATGCAGCATTGTTTATATACCGTATACTTGTCCTACATTGTTTTGTAAGTCACTGTTTTTCTGGTTTTGTTCATGTACTTTGGGTCTAATTCAGACCTGATCATAGATGTGTGAAAAAATGCACATCTACGATCAAAATCTTTGCAAGTCCGCCTCGCATGCCGGGTCCTGCCCCCCCAGACATGTGAAAGCATTGTATGGCGGCGATACTTTTGCACCTTCCGAGTAGCTCTCTGCCTACGTAGCCTAGCTGTGAAGGCAGACGGCTACCCGCCATGTTTTTAGCCGCAGAGGCTGCGTATAACGTCACGCAGTTGCTGCGACCCGCCCCAGCAACGGTCCGGATACGCCTCCGATGTCCAGACTGCACCCCCTAACACTGCCGCAATGTCGTCCCAACGCCACCGACACGCCCTGTCAATCAGGCAGAGATGATCACACAAGTGAGATGCCGTCGCATCTCACTGTGTGCGCACATGCAGCCTGCGTACGCTGCAGCGACAAGGTCTGAATTAGGCCCTTTGTTGGGTGGAGCGGAACCCTCGTGGCACCATATAAATAAAGGCTAATAATAATAATTACAGTTAAGCTGGTACACACTCGATATGTTGTCCGATCTGGTGGATTGGACCGAAATATCGCGCACATCGTCTAGTGCGTACCCGCTATGTTGCTGATGACGTGCGCTCCCTTGCATCATCAACTACATCCTCCGTCTGCCCTACATGCAGGGCCGATGGGGGATGTTGTTAGCAAGGGCCATGCTGCATTCCCCCGAAGTCACTGCCAGCATTGGCAAGTGTGTATGCACTTACCGATGCTGGCTCTTCCGCCGGGTCCCGTCGCTGAGCATATCGCTGGGTACACGCATCGTCTAGTGTGTATCCAGCTTTACTGGCAGTTGGTCTGAACTCTGACGTCTCCCTCCCACCAGTGTCTGTTATGTCATTACCTGAGAGTTCCAACACCCACTGAGCATGTCATAGACAAGACAGACTTTAGGAGATTATTATATATTAGTACAGTGGTTCTCAATCTCCATCGTCAGGACCAGAGCCGGCCCTAACCAATATGATGCCCTAGGCAAGATTTTGGCTGGTGCCCCCTAGCACCACCGCTGGTTCCACCTCTGACCTTGCACCTCTTTCCCAGCACCATCACCCCTCACCCATACCAGTCCTTATTTTGGTGTTTGTACCCCCTATACTTTAAATAGGAACAGCTCACACATTTGGCGCACAGCCCAAAAAGGGGTGTGTTTTTACCGGCAAGGGGCGTGGCCCAAATAGTAACCCCAGTTCCAATTACGCCACACAGTACTGCAACTTTATTCATATTTGATCATGCGATAGTGTCCATAATTCATATTACATCCCACAGTAGTATCTCTTTACCTTATAAATGTTACTCCTCACAGTAGAGCCCCTTATTCACATTACATCACACTGAATTGCTCCTTATTCACATTACACCACACCCTATTGCTCTTTATTCACATTAGATGACACAGTAGTGCCCTTTCTATACGCAACGCCACATAGTAGAGCACCTTATACACATTATGCCACACATTAGTAATGCATTTATACACATAATTCCACACAGTAATGTCCTTACACATATGCCGCACATTATTAATGCCCTTATACACATAATGACACACATAGTGCCACCTACACATTTGCTGCACATTATTAGTGTCCCTTTACACATAATGACACACATACAGTAGTACCCTGTTACACATATGCTGCACATTATTAATGCCCTTATACACATAATGACACACATAGTGCCCCTTACACATATGTTGCACATTAGTAATGCATTTTTACATGACACACATAATGCTCATACACATATTCTGACCACTACTGCACAACCAACCCACTCACATGCACACAGCACTCACACTGCTATTAACACTGTGACCTCTGCCTCTGCTTGGATACAGATGTGTCCTCATAAATCTTGCCTCAATGCTAACGTCTGGCACCTTTTTTTAATGAAAATGCATCTTATTTGCATTGCTATGTGGCTAGGATGCACAAGCAGCTTCTGCTGATTAAAATGATATGCAGCATGCCTATATACTGTGTGAGACTGTGGCTGTATCTGCATATGAAATGCTACACAGAATATAGGCATGCCACATATCATTTTAATCAGCAGAAGCTGCTGATGCCCCATGGCATATCAAATGCCCTAGGCAATTTCCTAGTTTGCCTATGCCTATGGCCGGCTCTGGTCAGGACCCTAAACACTTCACATCTTCCAGACCACCCAGCAGATGCACAGGTATGTTATCAACTGTCACATTTTAAAGATCAATAGTTGACCTGGAAAACACGAACTGTGTGGGCTCCTGTGGACTGACTAATTTTATGGACTTGACATACGCTGTCACCTCAGTCTCCGCCCCCCTACTCCCCTTCCTGCTCAGCTCTGCCCCCTCCCTGGCTGGCCCTGCTCCTTTTCTGCTGTCTTTCTTTTCCTCCCCCATTCCAGCTCTATCCTAATCAACCCACTATTGATTGATTGGCTTGTTAATTCACCTAGACCAGGGCTGGCCAAACCAGTCCTCGATATCTACCAACAGTTCATGTTTTCCAGGCCTCCTGGACATCTGTAGAATTGTCAGTTAGGAATGAATGCAGCACATCTTAATTAGTTATGACTACACCTGTGCACCAGCTAGGTAGTAGGGATGTGCACTTGAAATTTTTCGGGTTTTGTGTTTTGGTTTTGGGTTCGACCGCGTTTTGGCAAAACCTCACCGAATTTTTTTTGTCGGATTCGGGTGTGTTTTGGATTCGGGTGTTTTTTTCAAAAAACCCTAAAAAACAGCTTAAATCATAGAATTTGGGGGTCATTTTGATCCCAAAGTATTATTAACCTCAAAAACCATAATTTCCACTCATTTTCAGTCTATTCTGAATACCTCACACCTCACAATATTATTTTTAGTCCTAAAATTTGCACCGAGGTTGCTGGATGACTAAGCTAAGCGACCCTAGTGGCCGACACAAACACCTGGCCCATCTAGGAGTGGCACTGCAGTGTCACGCAGGATGGCCCTTCCAAAAAACACTCCCCAAACAGCACATGACGCAAAGAAGAAAAAAAGAGGCGCAATGAGGTAGCTGTGTGAGTAAGCTAAGCGACCCTAGTGGCCGACACAAACACCTGGCCCATCTAGGAGTGGCACTGGAGTGTCACGCAGGATGGCCCTTCCAAAAAACACTCCCCAAACAGCACATGACGCAAATAAAAATGAAAGAAAAAAGAGGTGCAAGATGGAATTGTCCTTGGGCCCTCCCACCCACCCTTATGTTGTATAAACAGGACATGCACACTTTAACCAACCCATCATTTCAGTGACAGGGTCTGCCACATGACTGTGACTGAAATGACGGGTTGGTTTGGACCCCCACCGAAAAAGAAGCAATTAATCTCTCCTTGCACAAACTGGCTCTACAGAGGCAAGATGTCCACCTCATCATCATCGTCCGATATATCACCGTGTACATCCCACTCCTCACAGATTATCAATTCGTCCCCACTGGAATCCACCATCTCAGCTCCCTGTGTACTTTGTGGAGGCAATTGCTGCTGGTCAATGTCTCCACGGAGGAATTGATTATAATTCATTTTAATGAACATCATCTTCTCCACATTTTCTGGAAGTAACCTCGTACGCAGATTGCTGACAAGGTGAGCGGCGGCACTAAACACTTTTTCGGAGTACACACTTGTGGGAGGGCAACTTAGGTAGAATAAAGCCAGTTTGTGCAAGGGCCTCCAAATTGCCTCTTTTTCCTGCCAGTATAAGTACGGACTGTCTGACGTGCCTACTTGGATGCGGTCACTCATATAATCCTCCACCATTCTTTCAATGGTGAGAGAATCATATGCAGTGACAGTAGACGACATGTCTGTAATCGTTGTCAGGTCCTTCAGTCCGGACCAGATGTCAGCATCAGCAGTCGCTCCAGACTGCCCTGCATCACCGCCAGCGGGTGGGCTCGGAATTCTGAGCCTTTTCCTCGCACCCCCAGTTGCGGGAGAATGTGAAGGAGGAGATGTTGACAGGTCGCGTTCCGCTTGACTTGACAATTTTCTCACCAGCAGGTCTTTGAACCCCAGCAGACTTGTGTCTGCCGGAAAGAGAGATCCAAGGTAGGTTTTAAATCTAGGATCGAGCACGGTGGCCAAAATGTAGTGCTCTGATTTCAACAGATTGACCACCCGTGAATCCTTGTTAAGCGAATTAAGGGCTCCATCCACAAGTCCCACATGCCTAGCGGAATCGCTCCCTTTTAGCTCCTCCTTCAATGCCTCCAGCTTCTTCTGCAAAAGCCTGATGAGGGGAATGACCTGACTCAGGCTGGCAGTGTCTGAACTGACTTCACGTGTGGCAAGTTCAAAAGGTTGCAGAACCTTGCACAACGTTGAAATCATTCTCCACTGCGCTTGAGACAGGTACATTCCACCTCCTATATCGTGCTCAATTGTATAGGCTTGAATGGCCTTTTGCTGCTCCTCCAACCTCTGAAGCATATAGAGGGTTGAATTCCACCTCGTTACCACTTCTTGCTTCAGATTATGGCAGGGCAGGTTCAGGCGTTTTTGGTGGTGCTCCAGTCTTCTGTACGTGGTGCCTGTACGCCGAAAGTGTCCCGCAATTCTTCTGGCCACCGACAGCATCTCTTGCACGCCCCTGTCGTTTTTTAAAAAATTCTGCACCACCAAATTCAAGGTATGTGCAAAACATGGGACGTGCTGGAATTTGCCCATATTTAATGCACACACAATATTGCTGGCGTTGTCCGATGCCACAAATCCACAGGAGAGTCCAATTGGGGTAAGCCATTCCGCGATGATCTTCCTCAGTTGCCGTAAGAGGTTTTCAGCTGTGTGCGTATTCTGGAAACCGGTGATACAAAGCGTAGCCTGCCTAGGAAAGAGTTGGCGTTTGCGAGATGCTGCTACTGGTGCCGCCGCTGCTGTTCTTGCGGCGGGAGTCCATACATCTACCCAGTGGGCTGTCACAGTCATATAGTCCTGACCCTGCCCTGCTCCACTTGTCCACATGTCCGTGGTTAAGTGGACATTGGGTACAACTGCATTTTTTAGGACACTGGTGAGTCTTTTTCTGACGTCCGTGTACATTCTCGGTATCGCCTGCCTAGAGAAGTGGAACCTAGATGGTATTTGGTAACGGGGGCACACTGCCTCAAGAAATTGTCTAGTTCCCTGTGAACTAACGGCGGATACCGGACGCACGTCTAACACCAACATAGTTGTCAAGGCCTCAGTTATCCGCTTTGCAACAGGATGACTGCTGTGATATTTCATCTTCCTCGCAAAGGACTGTTGGACAGTCAATTGCTTGGTGGAAGTAGTAAAAGTGGGCTTACGACTTCCCCTCTGGGATGACCATCGACTCCCAGCAGCAACAACAGCAGCGCCAGCAGCAGTAGGCGTTACACGCAAGGATGCATCGGAGGAATCCCAGGCAGGAGAGGACTCGTCAGAATTGCCAGTGACATGGCATGCAGGACTATTGGCATTCCTGGGGAAGGAGGAAATTGACACTGAGGGAGTTGGTGGGGTGGTTTGCGTGAGCTTGGTTACAAGAGGAAGGGATTTACTGGTCAGTGGACTGCTTCCGCTGTCGCCCAAAGTTTTTGAACTTGTCACTGACTTATTATGAATGCGCTGCAGGTGACGTATAAGGGAGGATGTTCCGAGGTGGTTAACGTCCTTACCCCTACTTATTACAGCTTGACAAAGGCAACACACGGCTTGACAAATGTTGTCCGCATTTCTGGTGAAATACTTCCACACCGAAGAGCTGATTTTTTTGGTATTTTCACCAGGCATGTCAACGGCCCTATTCCTCCCACGGACAACAGGTGTCTCCCCGGGTGCCTGACTTAAACAAACCACCTCACCATCAGAATCCTCCTTGTCAATTTCCTCCCCAGCGCCAGCAACACCCATATCCTCCTCATCCTGGTGTACTTCAACACTGACATCTTCAATCTGACTATCAGGAACTGGACTGCGGGTGCTCCTTCCAGCACTTGCAGGGGGCGTGCAAATTGTGGAAGGCGCATGCTCTTCACGTCCAGTGTTGGGAAGGTCAGGCATCGCAACCGACACAATTGGACTCTCCTTGTGGATTTGGGATTTCGAAGAACGCACAGTTCTTTGCGGTGCTTTTGCCAGCTTGAGTCTTTTCAGTTTTCTAGCGAGAGGCTGAGTGCTTCCATCCTCATGTGAAGCTGAACCACTAGCCATGAACATAGGCCAGGGCCTCAGCCGTTCCTTGCCACTCCGTGTGGTAAATGGCATATTGGCAAGTTTACGCTTCTCCTCCGACAATTTTATTTTAGATTTTGGAGTCCTTTTTTTACTGATATTTGGTGTTTTGGATTTTACATGCTCTGTACTATGACATTGGGCATCGGCCTTGGCAGACGACGTTGCTGGCATTTCATCGTCTCGGCCATGACTAGTGGCAGCAGCTTCAGCACGAGGTGGAAGTGGATCTTGATCTTTCCCTAATTTTGGAACCTCAACATTTTTGTTCTCCATATTTTAATAGGCACAACTAAAAGGCACCTCAGGTAAACAATGGAGATGGATGGATACTAGTATACTTATGGATGGACGAGCGACTGCCGACACAGAGGTAGCTACAGCCGTGGACTACCGTACTGTGTCTGCTGCTAATATAGACTGGATGATAATGAGATGAAATCAATATATATATATATAATATCACTAGTACTGCAGCCGGACAGGTATATATATTTATTATGTAATGACTGATGACGGACCTGCTGGACACTGTCAGCTCAGCAGCACCGCAGACTGCTACAGTAAGCTACTATAGTAGTATGTATAAAGAAGAAAGAAAAAAAAAAACCACGGGTAGGTGGTATACAATTATGGATGGACGAGCGACTGCCGACACAGAGGTAGCTACAGCCGTGGACTACCGTACTGTGTCTGCTGCTAATATAGACTGGATGATAATGAGATGAAATCAATATATATATATATAATATCACTAGTACTGCAGCCGGACAGGTATATATATTTATTATGTAATGACTGATGACGGACCTGCTGGACACTGTCAGCTCAGCAGCACCGCAGACTGCTACAGTAAGCTACTATAGTAGTATGTATAAAGAAGAAAGAAAAAAAAAAACCACGGGTAGGTGGTATACAATTATGGATGGACGAGCGACTGCCGACACAGAGGTAGCTACAGCCGTGGACTACCGTACTGTGTCTGCTGCTAATATAGACTGGATGATAATGAGATGAAATCAATATATATTATATCACACTAGTACTGCAGCCGGACAGGTAGATATATTTATTATGTAATGACTGATGACGGACCTGCTGGACACTGTCAGCTCAGCAGCACCGCAGACTGCTACAGTAAGCTACTATAGTAGTATGTATAAAGAAGAAAGAAAAAAGAAAAAAACCACGGGTAGGTGGTATACAATTATGGATGGACGAGCGACTGCCGACACAGAGGTAGCTACAGCCGTGGACTACCGTACTGTGTCTGCTGCTAATATAGACTGGATGATAATGAGATGAAATCAATATATATATATATAATATCACTAGTACTGCAGCCGGACAGGTATATATATTTATTATGTAATGACTGATGACGGACCTGCTGGACACTGTCAGCTCAGCAGCACCGCAGACTGCTACAGTAAGCTACTATAGTAGTATGTATAAAGAAGAAAGAAAAAAAAAAACCACGGGTAGGTGGTATACAATTATGGATGGACGAGCGACTGCCGACACAGAGGTAGCTACAGCCGTGGACTACCGTACTGTGTCTGCTGCTAATATAGACTGGATGATAATGAGATGAAATCAATATATATATATATAATATCACTAGTACTGCAGCCGGACAGGTATATATATTTATTATGTAATGACTGATGACGGACCTGCTGGACACAGTCAGCTCAGCAGCACCGCAGACTGCTACAGTAAGCTACTATAGTAGTATGTATAAAGAAGAAAGAAAAAAAAAAATCCACGGGTAGGTGGTATACAATATTATATATATATTATATACAATTATATATATATATATATATATTAAACTGGTGGTGACTGGTGGTCAGGTCACTGGTCACACTATCAGCAACTTGCAAGTAGTACTCCTAAGCAGACAATCACAATATATATTATACTGGTGGTCAGTGTGGTCACAATGGCAGTGTGGCACTCTGGCAGCAAAAGTGTGCACTGTACGTTATATGTACTCCTGAGTCCTGCTCTCAGACTCTAACTGCTCCCCACTGTCAGTGTCTCCCCCACAAGTCAGATAATATACAGTCACACTATCTATCACTTCAGCAAGTAACTAGTACTCCTCCTAATGCTCCCCAAAATTACTACTGTGTCTCTCTCTACTGTCTCACTCTCTTCTCTATAAACGGAGAGGACGCCAGCCACGTCCTCTCCCTATGAATCTCAATGCACGTGTGAAAATGGCGGCGACGCGTGGCTCCTTATATAGAATCCGAGTCTCGCGATAGAATCCGAGCCTCGCGAGAATCCGACAGCGGGATGATGACGTTCGGGCGCGCTCGGGTTAACCGAGCAAGGCGGGAAGATCCGAGTCGCTCGGCCCCGTGTAAAAAAACATGAAGTTCGGGCGGGTTCGGATTCCGAGGAACCGAACCCGCTCATCCCTACTAGGTAGTCTGGAAAATGTGAACTGTTGGTAGATCTCGAGGACTGGCTTGGCCAGCTCTGACCTAGACAAAGGCATACAAGGCTCGAAACGTTGGTTACACATTTTGTCTCTATATTTATAAAATGTAAGTTCCTGAGTGCCACTGATTTCTTCAATCAAGACAGTATCATTCTGATTCACAGGTCATCGGAACAACAGTTTATTATATCGGAGTGATGGGTTATCTCTGTCTATCTATTGTAAGCTTACGAGCAGGGCCTTCCTACCTCTATGTCTGTCTGTTTTTACCCAGTTTTGTTCTATTACTGCTGTTCTAATTGTAAAGCGCAGCGGAATATGCTGCGCTATATGACAAACTGTTAATAATAAGAATTTACTTACCGATAATTCTATTTCTCGTAGTCCGTAGTGGATGCTGGGGACTCCGTCAGGACCATGGGGATTAGCGGCTCCGCAGGAGACAGGGCACAAAAATAAAGCTTTAGGATTAGATGGTGTGTACTGGCTCCTCCCCCTATGACCCTCCTCCAAGCCTCAGTTAGGATACTGTGCCCGGACGAGCGTACACAATAAGGAAGGATATTGAATCCCGGGTAAGACTCATACCAGCCACACCAATCACACCGTATAACTTGTGATCTGAACCCAGTTAACAGTATGACAAACGTAGGAGCCTCTGAACAGACGGCTCACAACAAATAACAACCCGATTTTTTTGTAACAATAACTATGTACAAGTATTGCAGACAATCCGCACTTGGGATGGGCGCCCAGCATCCACTACGGACTACGAGAAATAGAATTATCGGTAAGTAAATTCTTATTTTCTCTAACGTCCTAAGTGGATGCTGGGGACTCCGTCAGGACCATGGGGATTATACCAAAGCTCCCAAACGGGCGGGAGAGTGCGGATGACTCTGCAGCACCGAATGAGAGAACTCAAGGTCCTCCTCAGCCAGGGTATCAAATTTGTAGAATTTTGCAAACGTGTTTGCCCCTGACCAAGTAGCAGCTCGGCAGAGTTGTAATGCCGAGACCCCCCGGGCAGCCGCCCAGGATGAGCCCACTTTCCTTGTGGAATGGGCCTTGACAGATTTAGGTTGTGGCAAGCCTGCCACAGAATGTGCAAGTTGAATTGTGCTACAAATCCAACGAGCAATCGTCTGCTTAGAAGCAGGAGCACCCATCTTGTTGGGTGCATACAATATAAACAGTGAGTCAGACTTTCTGACTCCCGCCGTTCTTGAAATATATATTTTCAATGCCCGGACCACGTCCAACAACTTGGAATCCTCCAACTCGTTAGTAGCCGCAGGCACCACAATAGGCTGGTTCAGGTGAAACGCTGACACCACCTTAGGCAGAAAATGAGGACGCGTCCGCAGTTCTGCCCTGTCCGTATGGAAAATCAGATATGGGCTCTTATATGATAAAGCCGCCAATTCTGATACTCTCCTGGCTGAAGCTAGGGCCAGTAGCATGGTTACTTTCCATGTAAGATACTTCAACTCCACCGATTTGAGCGGCTCAAACCAATGGGATTTGAGAAAATCCAAGACTACATTAAGATCCCACGGTGCCACTGGGGGCACAACCGGGGGCTGTATATGTAGTACTCCTTTTACAAAAGTCTGGACTTCAGGAACTGAAGCCAATTCTTTCTGGAAGAAAATCGACAGGGCCGAAATTTGAACCTTAATGGACCCCAATTTGAGGCCCATAGACAATCCTGTTTGCAGGAAATGTAGGAATCGACCCAGTTGAAATTCCTCCGTGGGGGCCTTCCTGGCCTCACACCACGCAACATATTTTCTCCAAATGCGGTGATAATGTTGTGCAGTCACCTCCTTCCTGGCTTTTACCAGTGTAGGAATGACCTCTTCCGGAATGCCTTTTTCCCTTAGAATTCGGCGTTCAACCGCCATGCCGTCAAACGCAGCCGCGGTAAGTCTTGGAATAGACACGGTCCCTGCTGAAGCAGGTCCCGTCTTAGAGGTAGAGGCCACGGATCCTCCGTGAGCATCTCTTGAAGTTCCGGGTACCAAGTTCTTCTTGGCCAATCCGGAGCCACTAGTATCGTTCTTACTCCCTTTTGCCGTATAATTCTCAGTACTTTTGGTATGAGAGGCAGAGGAGGGAACACATACACTGACTGGAACACCCACGGTGTTACCAGAGCGTCCACAGCTATTGCCTGAGGATCTCTTGACCTGGCGCAATACCTGTCCAGTTTTTTGTTGAGGCGGGACGCCATCATATCCACCATTGGTTTTTCCCAACGGTTCACAATCATGTGGAAGACTTCTGGATGAAGTCCCCACTCTCCCGGGTGTAGATCGTGTCTGCTGAGGAAGTCTGCTTCCCAGTTGTCCACTCCCGGAATGAATACTGCTGACAGTGCTATCACATGATCTTCCGCCCAGCGAAGAATCCTTGCAGCTTCTGCCATTGCTGTCCTGCTTCTTGTGCCGCCCTGTCTGTTTACGTGGGCGACTGCCGTGATGTTGTCCGACTGGATCAACACCGGCTGACCCTGAAGCAGGGGTTTTGCCAGACTTAGAGCATTGTAAATCGCTCTTAGCTCCAGTATATTTATGTGAAGAGACATCTCCAGGCTTGACCATACTCCCTGGAAGTTTCTTCCCTGTGTGACCGCTCCCCAGCCTCTCAGACTGGCATCCGTGGTCACCAGGACCCAGTCCTGTATGCCGAATCTGCGGCCCTCTAACAGATGAGCACTCTGCAACCACCACAGAAGAGACACCCTTGTCCGTGGCGATAAGGTTATCCGCTGATGCATCTGCAGATGCGATCCGGACCATTTGTCCAGCAGATCCCACTGAAAAGTTCGTGCGTGGAATCTGCCGAATGGAATCGCTTCGTAAGAAGCCACCATCTTTCCCAGGACTCTTGTGCATTGATGCACAGACACTGTCCCTGGTTTTAGGAGGTTCCTGACAAGTTCGGATAACTCCCTGGCTTTCTCCTCCGGAAGAAACACCTTTTTCTGAACCGTGTCCAGAATCATTCCCAGGAACAGCAGACGTGTCGTCGGGGTCAACTGAGATTTTGGAAAATTCAGAATCCACCCGTGTTGTTGCAGCACTAGTTGGGTTAGTGCTACTCCGTCTTCCAGCTGTTCTCTGGACCTTGCCCTTATCAGGAGATCGTCCAAGTAAGGGATAATTAATACGCCTCTTCTTCGTAGAAGGATCATCATTTCGGCCATTACCTTGGTAAAGACCCGAGGTGCCGTAGACAATCCAAACGGCAGCGTCTGAAACTGATAATGACAGTTTTGCACCACGAACCTGAGGTACCCTTGATGTGAAGGGCAAATTGGGACATGCAGGTAAGCATCCTTTATGTCCAGGGACACCATAAAGTCCCCTTCTTCCAGATTCGCTATCACTGCTCTGAGTGACTCCATCTTGAACTTGAATTTTTGTATGTACAGGTTCAAAGATTTCAGATTTAGAATAGGTCTTACCGAGCCGTCCGGCTTCGGTACCACAAATAGCGTGGAGTAATACCCCTTTCCCTGTTGTAGGAGGGGTACCTTGACTATCACCTGCTGAGAAAACAGCTTGTGAATGGCTTCCAATACCGTCGCCCTGTCTGAGGGAGATGTTGGCAAAGCAGACTTTAGGAACCGGCGAGGGGGAGACTTCTCGAATTCCAACCTGTAACCCTGAGATACTACCTGCAGAATCCAGGGGTCCACCTGTGAGCAAGCCCACTGTGCGCTGAAATTCTTGAGTCGACCCCCCACCGCTCCTGAGTCCGCTTGTAAGGCCCCAGCGTCATGCTGAGGGCTTTGCAGAACCCTGGGAGGGCTTCTGTTCCTGGGCAGGGGCTGCTTGCTGCCCTCTCTTACCCCTTCCTCTGGCCCGAGGCAGATATGACTGTCCTTTTGTCCGCTTGTTCTTATAGGACCGAAAGGACTGCGGCTGAAAAGACGGTGTCTTTTTCTGTTGGGAGGGGGTCTGAGGTAAAAAAGTGGATTTTCCGGCAGTTGCCGTGGCCACCAGATCCGATAGACCGACGCCAAATAATTCCTCCCCTTTATACGGCAATACTTCCATATGTCGTTTGGAATCCGCATCACCTGACCACTGTCGCGTCCATAAACTCCTTCTGGCAGATATGGACATCGCATTTACTCTCGATGCCAGAGTGCAAATATCTCTCTGCGCATCTCGCATATAAAGGAAAGCATCCTTTAATTGCTCTATAGTCAATAAAATACTGTCCCTATCCAGGGTATCAATATTTTCAGTCAGGGAATCCAACCAGACGACCCCAGCACTGCACATCCAGGCTGAGGCGATGTCCCTGAGGGCGGCCGTATCAGGAGACGGTAACGCCACTTGTTTTGATAAGCGTGTGAGCGCCTTATCCACCCTAGGGGGTGTTTCCCAGCGCGCCCTAACCTCTGGCGGGAAAGGGTATAATGCTAATAACTTTTTTGAAATTAGCATTTTTCTATCTGGGTTAACCCACGCTTCATCACATACATCATTTAATTCCTCTGATTCAGGAAAAACTACAGGTAGTTTTTTCACCCCCCACATAATACCCCTTTTTGTGGTACTTGCAGTATCAGAGATATGCAAAGCCTCCTTCATTGCCCTGATCATATAACGTGTGGCCCTACTTGAAAATACGTTTGTTTCATCACCCTCGACACTAGATTCAGTGTCTGTGTCTGGGTCTGTGTCGACCGACTGAGGTAAAGGGCGCTTTACAGCCCCTGACGGTGTCTGAGACGCCTGGGCAGGTACTAACTGGTTTGCCGGCCGTCTCATGTCGTCAACTGATTTTTGTAATGTGCTGACATTATCACGTAATTCCATAAACAAAGCCATCCATTCCGGTGTCGACTCCCTGGGGGGTGACATCACCATTATCGGCAATTGCTCTGCCTCCACGCCAACATCGTCCTCATACATGTCGACACACACGTACCGACACACAGCAGACACACAGGGAATGCTCTTATCGAAGACAGGACCCCACTAGCCCTTTGGGGAGACAGAGGGAGAGTTTGCCAGCACACACCCAAGCGCTATAATATATATGGGAACAACCTTATATAAGTGTTGTTCCTTATAGCAGCTTAAATATATCCAGTATATCGCCAAAAAATGCCCCCCCTCTCTGTTTTACCCTGTTTCTGTAGTGCAGTGCAGGGGAGAGTCCTGGGAGCCTTCCTCACAGCGGAGCTGAGCAGGAAAATGGCGCTGTGTGCTGAGGAGAATAAGCCCCGCCCCCTATTTCGGCGGGCTTTCCTCCCGTAGTTTTAGATAACTGTCATGGGTTAAATACATACATATAGCCTTAATGGCTATATGTGATGTATTCTTTTGCCATAAGGTATTAAAATATTGCTGCCCAGGGCGCCCCCAGCAGCGCCCTGCACCCTCCGTGACCGCTTGGTGTGAAGTGTGTGACAACAATGGCGCACAGCTGCAGTGCTGTGCGCTACCTTCATGAAGACTGAAGAGCCTTCTGCCGCCTGTTTCCGGACCTTCAATCTTCAGCATCTGTAAGGGGGGTCGGCGGCGCGGCTCCGGGACGAACCCCAGGGTGAGACCTGTGTTCCGACTCCCTCTGGAGCTAATGGTGTCCAGTAGCCTAAGAATCCAATCCATCCTGCACGCAGGTGAGTTGAAATTCTCTCCCCTAAGTCCCTCGATGCAGTGAGCCTGTTGCCAGCAGGACTCACTGAAAATAAAAAACCTAAAAAACTTTTTCTAAGCAGCTCTTTAGGAGAGCCACCTAGATTGCACCCTGCTCGGACGGGCACAAAAACCTAACTGAGGCTTGGAGGAGGGTCATAGGGGGAGGAGCCAGTACACACCACCTAATCCTAAAGCTTTATTTTTGTGCCCTGTCTCCTGCGGAGCCGCTAATCCCCATGGTCCTGACGGAGTCCCCAGCATCCACTTAAGACGTTAGAGAAAAATAAAATATATATACACACACACGATAACTGCAACTACGTTCATATACCAGCTACATTGTCTCTGCCATTAGGAATCTGAAAGCCAATGCCTGTCTTTTATCCAGGCTTGAAGACTCTTGTTTCGCCCTGTTAGAGGTTCTGCCACATTTTCACTTTTATTGGCCAATACTGATATACAACATGAGAAAACATCAATCAGCAATTAGTAAAATAACTCTCCCAGTCTGTACAAAGCTATTAAGTCCAGCCAGTGACAATTCTTTGCACATCTGTTCAACAGGCCAGTCGTGTTGTGTCTTCACGCTACACCCTTATAAAAATCTCTTTCTGTAAACACATTTAATGCTTTCGGAATACAGGGTGTGTTCTGCATTGTAAACATTTCATAAAAGCAATACATTTATTTTATATTGTGAAGGCCACCCATTTAGATTTCTAATAGGAAAGAATGCTGCAGAATAAAACAAGAGAAAACACGAGTTTATCTTGTTTTCCTAGCAAACCGAAATATTAATCCTCCTCCTCCTCCTCCTCCTCCTCGCTGTCCTCCCCACCATCCCACGGCTGCTCAGTTAGTAATACAGTAAAATCGTATGTAATCCGCATATACAGTATATTAAAGAAGAGAGCAAACACATTGTGATAGAGATGGGCACTATGTACGAAAATTAGATTTTAAACCTACCAGTAAATCTATTTCTCCTAGTCCGTAGAGGATGCTGGGGACTCCGTAAGGACCATGGGGTATAGACGGGCTCCGCAGGAGATAGGGCACCTAAAAAGAACTTTGACTATGGGTGTGCACTGGCTCCTCCCTCTATGCCCCTCCTCCAGACCTCAGTTAGAGAACTGTGCCCAGAGGAGATGGACAATACAAGGCAGGATTTAGCAATCCAAGGGCAAGATTCATACCAGCCCACACCAATAATACCATGTAACCTGGAACATACATAACCAGTTAACAGTATGAACAAAAAACAACAGTAACGGTCCAAGACCGATGTCAACTGTAACATAACCCTTATGTAAGCAACAACTATATACAAGTCTTGCAGAGTTTCCGCACTGGGACGGGCGCCCAGCATCCTCTACGGACTAGGAGAAATAGATTTACCGGTAGGTTTAAAATCTTATTTTCTCTTACGTCCTAGAGGATGCTGGGGACTCCGTAAGGACCATGGGTTTATACCAAAGCATCCAATCGGGCGGGAGAGTTCCGACGACTCTGCAGCACCGACTGAGCAAACGCTAGGTCCTCATCAGCCAGGGTATCAAACTTGTAGAATTTAGCAAAAGTGTTTGACCCCGACCACGTCGCTGCTCGGCAAAGTTGTAAAGCCGAGACGCCTCGGGCAGCCGCCCAAGAAGAGCCCACCTTCCTAGTGGAATGGGCCTTAACCGAATTTGGTACCGGCAATCCAGCCGTAGAGTGAGCCTGCTGAATCGTATTACAGATCCAGCGAGCAATAGTCTGCTTTGAAGCAGGAGCGCCAATCTTATTGGCCGCATACAGGACAAACAGAGCCTCTGTTTTCCTAATTCTAGCCGTCCTGGCTACATACATTTTTAAGGCCCTGACTACGTCCAGGGATCTGGAATTCTCCAGGTCACCGGTAGCCACAGGCACCACTATAGGTTGATTCATATGGAACGACGAAACCACTTTAGGCAAAAAATTCAGCTCGATCCACATGAAAAATCAAGTAGGGGCTCTTGTGTGATAGAGCCGCCAATTCTGACACTCGCCTTGCTGATGCTAAGGCCAACAACATTACCACCTTCCAGGTAAGAAATTTCAACTCAACCTTGTTAAGCGGTTCAAACCAGTGTGATTTTAGGAACTGCAACACCACGTTCAGGTCCCATGGTGCCACTGGAGGCACAAAAGGGGGCTGGATGTGCAGCACTCCCTTTACAAACGTCTGGACTTCTGGAAGAGAAGCCAATTCCTTCTGAAAGAAAATCGAGAGGGCCGAAATCTGTACCTT
This sequence comes from Pseudophryne corroboree, assembly GCF_028390025.1. Lineage (NCBI taxonomy): Eukaryota > Metazoa > Chordata > Amphibia > Anura > Myobatrachidae > Pseudophryne > Pseudophryne corroboree. The sequence goes on along the minus strand of NC_086447.1, from coordinate 435,986,323 downwards.
AACCGAGCCTAATTTCAGGCCCATATCCACTCCTGTCTGTAGGAAGTGGAGAAGACGACCCAAATGAAAATCTTCCGTAGGTGCATTCTTGGTCTCACACCAAGACACATACTTTCGCCAGATACGGTGATAATGTTTTATCGTCACCTCCTTCCTAGCCTTTATTAAAGTAGGGATGACCTCTTCCGGAATCCCCTTTTTTGCTAGGATTCGGCGTTCAACTGCCATGCCGTCAAACGTAACCGCGGTAAGTCTTGAAATACACAGGGCCCCTGCTGCAACAGGTCTTCCCTCAGAGGAAGAGGCCAGGGGTCTCCTGTGAGCATCTCTTGTAGCTCCGAGTACCAAGCCCTTCGAGGCCAGTCTGGGACAACGATTATCGTCTGTACTCTTCTTCGTCTTATGATCCTCAACACTTTCGTGATGAGAGGAAGAGGAGGGAACACATAGACCGATTCGAACACCCACGGCGTTACCAGTGCGTCTACTGCTACTGCCTGAGGGTCCCGAGACCTGGCGCAATACCTCCGAAGTTTTTTGTTGAGGCGTGACGCCATCATGTCTATTTGAGGAGTTTCCCAAAGACGTGTTACGTCTGCAAAGACTTCTTGATGAAGTCCCCACTCTCCTGGATGGAGATCGTGTCTGCTGAGGAAGTCTGCTTCCCAGTTGTCCACTCCCGGAATGAAGACAGCCGACAGAGCGCTTACATGATTTTCCGCCCAGCGAAGGATCCTTGTGGCTTCCGCCATCGCGACTCTGCTTCTTGTCCCGCCTTGGCGGTTCACATGAGCCACTGCTGTGACATTGTCTGATTGAATCAGAACCGGAAGGTTTCGAAGAAAACTCTCCGCTTGTCGAAGGCCGTTGTAAATGGCCCTGAGTTCCAACACATTGATGTATAGACAGGACTCCTGGTCTGACCAAAGACCCTGAAAAGTCTTTCCCTGTGTGACCGCTCCCCATCCTCTGAGGCTCGCGTCCGTGGTAACCAGGATCCAGTCCTGAATCCCGAACCGGCGACCCTCCAGCAGGTGAGCACTTTGCAACCACCACAGGAGGGACACTCTGGTTCCTGGGGACAGAGTTATTTTCCGATGTAAATACAGATGGGACCCGGACCACTTGTCCAGAAGGTCCCATTGAAAAGTCCTTGCATGGAACCTTCCGAAGGGAATGGCCTCGTAGGCCGCCACCATTTTCCCCAGAACTCGAGTGCATTGGTGAACTGACACCCTTTTCGGTTTTAGCAGGTCTCTGACAATGTTCTGGATGTCTTGGGCTTTCTCTATTGGAAGGAAGACCTTCATTTGTTCCGTATCCAGTATCATACCTAGGAACGGTAGTCGAGTTGTCGGAATCAACTGTGACTTCAGTAGATTTAGAAACCAACCGTGTTGCTGGAGCACTCTCAGAGAGAGCGCCACACTGCTCAGCAATTTCTCTCTTGATCTCGCTTTTATCAGGAGATCGTCCAAGTATGGGATAATTGTGACTCCATGCTTGCGCAGGACCACCATCATTTCCGCCATTATCTTGGTGAAAATCCTCGGGGCCGTGGAAAGTCCAAACGGCAACGTCTGAAATTGGTAATGACAATCCTGTACAGCGAATCTCAGGTATTCCTGATGGGGGGCATATATGGGGACATGAAGGTACGCCTCCTTTATGTCCAGAGACACCATAAACTCCCCCTCCTCCATGTTGGCTATTATTGCTCTGAGAGATTCCATTTTGAATTTGAATCTTTTTATGTACAGGTTTAGGGATTTTAGATTCAAAATCGGTCTGACCGTACCGTCCGGTTTCGGGACCACAAATAGGGTTGAATAGTAACCTCTTACCTGCTGGTGCAGGGGAACCTTGATTATCACTTGCTGTATACACAGCATTTGAATTGCAGCTAACACTACATCCCTTTCCGATGTGGAAGCTGGTAGGGGTGATTTGAAAAATCGGTGCGGGGGCACCTCCTCGAATTCCAATTTGTAACCCTGGGAAACTATTTCCAACACCCAGGGATTCAGGTCCGAACTGACCCAGACCTGACTGAAAAGTCGAAGACGTGCCCCCACCGGTGCGGACTCCCTCAGGGGAGTCCCAGCGTCATGCTGTGGGTTTTGGAGCAGCCGGGGAGGACTTCTGTTCCTGGGCACCTGCCGAAGCAGGTGCTCTCTTGCCTCTGCCCTTACTTCTGGCGAGGAAAGAGGATCCCTGACCTCTTTTGGACTTGTGCGACCGAAAGGACTGCATCTGATAGGGTGTTGCTTTCTTTTGCTGTTGGGGAATATATGGTAAAAAATTTGATTTACCTGCTGTAGCTGTGGAAACCAGGTCCGTCAGCCCATCCCCAAACAATACATCACCCTTATAGGTAGTGATGTGCACCGGAAATTTTTCGGGTTTTGTGTTTTGGTTTTGGGTTCGGTTCCGCGGCCGTGTTTTGGGTTAGAACGCGTTTTGGCAAAACCTCACCGAATTTTTTTTGTCGGATTCGGGTGTGTTTTGGATTCGGGTGTTTTTTTCAAAAAACCCTAAAAAACAGCTTAAATCATAGAATTTGGGGGTCATTTTGATCCCATAGTATTATTAACCTCAATAACCATAATTTCCACTCATTTCCAGTCTATTCTGAACACCTCACACCTCACAATATTATTTTTAGTCCTAAAATTTGCACCGAGGTCGCTGGATGGCTAAGCTAAGCGACACAAGTGGCCGACACAAACACCTGGCCCATCTAGGAGTGGCACTGCAGTGTCAGACGGGATGGCCCTTCAAAAAAATACTCCCCAAACAGCACATGACGCAAAGAAAAAAAGAGGCGCAATGAGGTAGCTGTGTGACTAAGCTAAGCGACCCTAGTGGCCGACACAAACACCTGGCCCATCTAGGAGTGGCACTGCAGTGTCAGGCAGGATGGCCCTTCAAAAAAATACTCCCCAAACAGCACATGACGCAAAGAAAAAAAGAGGTGCAATGAGGTAGCTGTGTGACTAAGCTAAGCGACCCTAGTGGCCGACACAAACACCTGGCCCATCTAGGAGTGGCACTGCAGTGTCACGCAGAATGGCCCTTCAAAAAAATACTCCCCAAACAGCACATGACGCAAAGAAAAAAAGAGGCGCAATGAGGTAGCTGTGTGACTAAGCTAAGCGACCCTAGTGGCCGACACAAACACCTTGCCCATCTAGGAGTGGCACTGCAGTGTCACGCAGGATGGCCCTTCAAAAAAATACTCCCCAAACAGCACATGACGCAAAGAAAAAATGAGGCGCAATGAGGTAGCTATGTGACTAAGCTAAGCGACCCTAGTGGCCGACACAAACACCTGGCCCATCTAGGAGTGGCACTGCAGTGTCACGCAGGATGGCCCTTCAAAAAAATACTCCCCAAACAGCACATGACGCAAAGAAAAAAAGAGGCGCAATGAGGTAGCTGTGTGACTAAGCTAAGCGACCCTAGTGGCCGACACAAACACCTGGCCCATCTAGGAGTGGCACTGCAGTGTCAGACAGGATGGCCTTTCAAAAAAATACTCCCCAAACAGCACATGACGCAAAGAAAAAAAGAGGCGCAATGAGGTAGCTGTGTGACTAAGCTCAGCGACCCAAGTGGCCGACACAAACACCTGGCCCATCTAGGAGTGGCACTGCAGTGTCAGACAGGATGGCCCTTCAAAAAAATACTCCCCAAACAGCACATGACGCAAAGAAAAATGAAAGAAAAAAGAGGTGCAAGATGGAATTGTCCTTGGGCTCTCCCACCCACCCTTATGTTGTATAAACAGGACATGCACACTTTAATGAACCCATCATTTCAGCCACAGGGTCTGCCACACGACTGTGACTGAAATGACTGGTTGGTTTGGGCCCCCACCAAAAAAGAAGCAATCAATCTCTCCTTGCACAAACTGGCTCTACAGAGGCAAGATGTCCACCTCATCATCATCGTCCGATTCATCACCCCTTTCACTGTGTACATCCCCCTCCTCACAGATTATTAATTCGTCCCCACTGGAATCCACCATCTCAGGTCCCCGTGTACTTTCTGGAGGCAATTGCTGCTGGTGAATGTCTCCATGGAGGAATTGATTATAATTCATTTTAATGAACATCATCTTCTCCACATTTTCTGGAAGTAACCTCGTACGCCGATTGCTGACAAGGTGAGCGGCGGCACTAAACACTCTTTCGGAGTACACACTGGAGGGAGGGCAACTTAGGTAGAATAAAGCCAGTTTGTGCAAGCGCCTCCAAATTGCCTCTTTTTCCTGCCAGTATACGTACGGACTGTCTGACGTGCCTACTTGGATGCGGTCACTCATATAATCCTCCACCATTCTTTCAATGGTGAGAGAATCATATGCAGTGACAGTAGACGACATGTCAGTAATCGTTGGCAGGTCCTTCAGTCCGGACCAGATGTCAGCAGCAGCAGTCGCTCCAGACTGCCCTGCATCACCGCCAGCGGGTGGGCTCGGAATTCGTAGCCTTTTCCTCGCACCCCCAGTTGCGGGAGAATGTGAAGGAGGAGATGTTGGCGGGTCGCGTTCCGCTTGACTTGACAATTTTCTCACCAGCAGGTCTTTGAACCTCTGCAGACTTGTGTCTGCCGGAAATAGAGATCCAACGTAGGTTTTAAATCTAGGATCGAGCACGGTGGCCAAAATGTAGTGCTCTGATTTCAACAGATTGACCACCCGTGAATCCTGGTTAAGCGAATGAAGGGCTCCATCCACAAGTCCCACATGCCTAGCGGAATCGCTCTGTTTTAGCTCCTCCTTCAATGCCTCCAGCTTCTTCTGCAAAAGCCTGATGAGGTGAATGACCTGACTCAGGCTGGCAGTGTCTGAACTGACTTCACGTGTGGCAAGTTCAAAAGGTTGCAGAACCTTGCACAACGTTGAAATCATTCTCCACTGCGCTTGAGACAGGTGCATTCCACCTCCTTTGCCTATATCGTGGGCAGATGTATAGGCTTGAATGGCCTTTTGCTGCTCCTCCATCCTCTGAAGCATATAGAGGTTGAATTCCACCTCGTTACCACCTCTTGCTTCAGATGATGGCAGGGCAGGTTCAGGTGTTTTTGGTGGTGCTGCAGTCTTCTGTACGCGGTGCCTGTACGCCGAAAGTGGCCCGCAATTCTTCTGGCCACCGACAGCATCTCTTGCACGCCCCTGTCGTTTTTTAAATAATTCTGCACCACCAAATTCAAGGTATGTGCAAAACATGGGACGTGCTGGAATTTGCCCAGATGTAATGCACGCACAATATTGCTGGCGTTGTCCGATGCCACAAATCCCCAGGAGAGTCCAATTGGGGTAAGCCATTCTGCGATGATCTTCCTCAGTTGCCGTAAGAGGTTTTCAGCTGTGTGCGTATTCTGGAAAGCGGTGATACAAAGCGTAGCCTGCCTAGGAACGAGTTGGCATTTGCGAGATGCTGCTACCGGTGCCGCCGCTGCTGTTCTTGCAGCGGGAGGCAATACATCTACCCAGTGGGCTGTCACAGTCATATAGTCCTGAGTCTGCCCTGCTCCACTTGTCCACATGTCCGTGGTTAAGTGGACATTGGGTACAACTGCATTTTTTAGGACACTGGTGAGTCTTTTTCTGACGTCCGTGTACATTCTCGGTATCGCCTGCCTAGAGAAGTGGAACCTAGATGGTATTTGGTAATGGGGGCACACTACCTCAAGCAATTCTCTAGTTCCCCGTGAACTAACGGCGGATACTGGATGCACGTCTAACACCAACATAGTTGTCAAGGCCTGAGTTATCCGCTTTGCAACAGGATGACTGCTGTGATATTTAATCTTCCTCGCAAAGGACTGTTGGACAGTCAATTGCTTACTGGAAGTAGTACAAGTGGTCTTCCGACTTCCCCTCTGGGATGACGATCGACTCCCAGCAGCAACAACAGCAGCGCCAGCAGCAGTAGGCGTTACACTCAAGGATGCATCGGAGGAATCCCAGGCAGGAGAGGACTCGTCAGACTTGCCAGTGACATGGCCTGCAGGACTATTGGCTTTCCTGGGTAAGGAGGAAATTGACACTGAGGGAGTTGGTGGTGTGGTTTGCGGGAGCTTGGTTACAAGAGGAAGGGATTTACTGGTCAGTGGACTGCTTCCGCTGTCGCCCAAAGTTTTTGAACTTGTCACTGACTTATTATGAATGCGCTGCAGGTGACGTATAAGGGAGGATGTTCCGAGGTGGTTAACGTCCTTACCCTTACTTATTACAGCTTGACAAAGGCAACACACGGCTTGACACCAGTTGTCCGCATTTCTGTTGAAATAATTCCACACTGAAGAGTTGATTTTTTTTGTATTTTGACCAGGCATGTCAATGGCCATATTCGTCCCACGGACAACAGGTGTCTCCCCGGGTGCCTGACTTAAACAAACCACCTCACCATCAGAATCCTCCATGTCAATTTCCTCCCCAGCGCCAGCAACACCCATATCCTCATCCTGGTGTACTTCAACACTGACATCTTCAATTTGACTATCAGGAACTGGACTGCGGGTGCTCCTACCAGCACTTGCAGGGGGCGTGCAAATGGTGGAAGGCGCAAGCTCTTCCCGTCCAGTGTTGGGAAGGTCAGGCATTGCAACCGACACAATTGGACTGTCCTTGGGGATTTGTGATTTCGAAGAACGCACAGTTCTTTGCTGTGCTTTTGCCAGCTTAAGTCTTTTCTTTTTCATAGCGAGAGGATGAGTGCTTCCATCCTCATGTGAAGCTGAACCACTAGCCATGAACATAGGCCAGGGCCTCAGCCGTTCCTTGCCACTCCGTGTCGTAAATGGCATATTGGCAAGTTTACGCTTCTCCTCAGACGCTTTTAATTTTGATTTTTGGGTCATTTTACTGATCTTTTGTGTTTTGGATTTTACATGCTCTGTACTATGACATTGGGCATCGGCCTTGGCAGACGACGTTGATGGCATTTCATCGTGTCGGCCATGACTAGTGGCAGCAGCTTCAGCACGAGGTGGAAGTGGATCTTGATCTTTCTCTATTTTTTTAACCTCCACATTTTTGTTCTCCATATTTTAATGCGCACAACTAAAAGCCACCACAGGTATACAATGTAGATGGATGGATAGTATAGTATTATATTACTTATGGACGACGAGTGCACTGACGACACAGAGGTAGGTACAGCCGTGGCCTACCGTACTGCTATATATATATATATATATATATATATAATATACTGTAATAACGGACCTGGTGGACACTGTCAGCAGACTGCTAAACTAGTATGAAGAAAAAAAAAGCCACCACAGGTATACAATGTAGATGGATGGATACTATAGTATAGTATATTACTTATGGACGACGAGTGCACTGACGACACAGAGGTAGGTACAGCCGTGGCCTACCATACTGCTATATATATATATAATATACTGTATAATAATAATAACGGACCTGGTGGACACTGTCAGCAGACTGCTAAACTAGTATGAAGAAAAAAAAAACCACCACAGGTATACAATGTAGATGGATGGATAGTATAGTATTATATTACTTATGGACGACGAGTGCACTGACGACACAGAGGTAGGTACAGCCGTGGCCTACCGTACTGCTATATATATATATATATATATATATATATATATATAATATACTGTATAATAATAATAACGGACCTGGTGGACACTGTCAGCAGACTGCTAAATTAGTATGAAGAAAAAAAAACCCACCACAGGTATACAATGTAGATGGATGGATAGTATAGTATTATATTACTTATGGACGACGAGTGCACTGACGACACAGAGATAGGTACAGCCGTGGCCTACCGTACTGCTATATATATATATATATATATATATATATAATATACTGTAATAACGGACCTGGTGGACACTGTCAGCAGACTGCTAAACTAGTATGAAGAAAAAAAAAAGCCACCACAGGTATACAATGTAGATGGATACTATAGTATAGTATTATATTACTTATGGACGACGAGTGCACTGACGACACAGAGGTAGGTACAGCCGTGGTCTACCGTACTGCTATATATATATATATATATATATATAATATACTGTATAATAATAATAACGGACCTGGTGGACACTGTCAGCAGACTGCTAAACTAGTATGAAGAAAAAAAAAAGCCACCACAGGCATACAATGTAGATGGATGGATTGGATACTATAGTATAGTATTATATTACTTATGGACGACGAGTGCACTGACGACACAGAGGTAGGTACAGCCGTGGCCTACCGTACTGCTATATATATATATATATATATATAATATACTGTATAATAATAATAACGGACCTGGTGGACACTGTCAGCAGACTGCTAAACTAGTATGAAGAAAAAAAAAAACCACCACAGGTATACAATGTAGATGGATGGATAGTATAGTATTATATTACTTATGGACGACGAGTGCACTGACGACACAGAGGTAGGTACAGCCGTGGCCTACCGTACTGCTATATATATATATATATAATATACTGTATAATAATAATAACGGACCTGGTGGACACTGTCAGCAGACTGCTAAACTAGTATGAAGAAAAAAAAAGCCACCACAGGTATACAATGTAGATGGATGGATACTATAGTATAGTATTATATTACTTATGGAGGACGAGTGCACTGACGACACAGAGGTAGGTACAGCCGTGGCCTACCGTACTGCTATATATATATATAATATACTGTATAATAATAACGGACCTGGTGGACACTGTCAGCAGACTGCTAAACTAGTATGAAGAAAAAAAAAGCCACCACAGGAGTGTTTTTCAGGCAGACAAACGTATACTGGACTGGTGGTCACTGTCAGCAAAACTGTGCACTGTACTCCTGCTATAACTGCTCCCCAGTCCCCACAATTAGGCAGTGTGAGCAGTGCACTCAGCACAGATATATGCAGCAGTGCAGCACACTGAGTGAGCACAGATATGGTGGAGCTTTTTTTTCAGGCAGAGAAACAACGGATTAAACTCACTGGTGGTATAATCAAAACCCTGCACTGTACTCCCTAACAGCTGCTCCCCGTCCCCAATCCTCCCCACAATTATAAGTCACTCAGTCTTTTCTACTATAACGGAGAGGACGCCAGCCACGTCCTCTCCCTATCAATCTCAATGCACGTGTGAAAATGGCGGCGACGCGCGGCTCCTTATATAGAATCCGAATCTCGCGAGAATCCGACAGCGGGATGATAACGTTCGGGCGCGCTCGGGTTAACCGAGCAAGGCGGGAGGATCCGAGTCGCTCGGACCCGTGAAAAAAAAGGTGAAGTTCGGGCGGGTTCGGATCCCGAGGATCCGAACCCGCTCATCACTACTTATAGGGTAGTACTTTCATATGTTTTTTGGAATCCGCATCACCCGTCCATTGGCGAGTCCATAAGGATCTTCTCACTGAGATAGACATGACATTGGCCCTAGAAGCTAGCAATCCAATGTCCCTTTGAGCATCCCTCATAAATAAGACTGCGTCTTTTATATGGGCTAGAGTTAGGATATAGTATCCTTATCCATAGTATCAAATTGATCTGTCAGCTCATCTGTCCAAGCTGCAATTGCGCTACACACCCATGCCGACGCAATCGTCGGTCTTAACACAGCACCCATATGAGAATAAATACCCTTTAAGGTAGTTTCTTGCCTGCGATCTGCAGGGTCCTTAAGGGCCGCTGTGTCAGGAGACGGTAGCGCCACTTTCTTGGACAAGCGCGTCAGGGCCTTGTCTACAGTGGGGGGTGATTCCCAAATCTCCCTGTCCTGCTTAGGGAAAGGGTATGCCATAAAAATTCTTTTGGGGATCTGCGGTCTCTTATCCGGAGTCTCCCAAGCTTTTCCAAAGAACTCATTTAATTCATGCGATGTGGGAAAATTAATAATCTGTTTCTTTTCCTTAAACATGTGTACCCTTGTGTCGGGGACCGAGGGTTCATCCACAATATGCAACACATCCCTTATTGCCACAATCATACACTGAATGGTTTTAGTCACCCTAGGGTGCAATTTTACTTCGTCATAGTCGACACTGGAATCAGAATCCGTGTCGGTAGTAGTGTCTTGTGTTAAGGGACGCTTTTGAGACCCCGACGGGCCCTGTGAGTCGGTCCAATCTGAGGATTGACCGCCTGATGTCCACCCTAAACCAGCCTTATCAAGCCTTTTATGTAAAGATGCCACACTTGCATGCAACGTATGCCACATGTCCATCCAATCTGGAGTCGGCACAACCGACGGGGACACACCACTCATTTGCTCCACCTCCTCCTTGGAGAAGCCATCCGCCTCAGACATGTCGACACACACGTACCGACACCCCCCACACACAGGGAGTTACCTATAAGGGGACAAAACCCAAACCAGGCCCTTAGGAGAGACAGAGAGATAGAGTATGCCAGCACACACCCAGCGCTTAAAAACACTGGAATATATGACCAGATAGCGCTGTTATATGTATATAATTGTAATCTCCACTCACTGCGTCGCCAAAGTGCCCCCCTCCTCTTTTTTCCAGCCTGTGAAGCTCAGCAGGGGAGAGAACAGGGAGCCAGCGTTTCCCCATGCAGTCTCTGTGGAGAAAATGGCGCTGGTTAGTGCTGAGGATCAAGCCCCGCCCACCCGACGGCGGGCTTCGGTCCCATCAACTTTGTATAGAAAAATGGCGGGGGTTACCGGATTTACTGTGCCACAGCCTAATCCATGCTTATCAATGCCAAATATGAGGAATATTGCTGCCCAATGCGCCCCCCCCCCCCCCCCCTGCGCCCTGCACCCTTCAGTGCCTGCTTGTGTGTGTGTGACTGGGAGCAATGGCGCGCAGTTTACCGCTGCGCCGCTTACCTCATGAAGATCTGATGTCTTCTGCCACCTGATGTCTTCTTTGCCTTCTCATACTCACCCGGCTTCTATCTTCGGCATCTGTGAGGAGGACGGCGGCGCGGCTCCGGGACGAACCCCAGGTGAGACCTGTGTTCCGACTACCTCTGGAGCTAATGGTGTCCAGTAGCCTTAGAAGCAGTGCCCAACTTAACAAGCCAGCTCTGCTTCTCTCTCCTCGGTCCCACGATGCAGGGAGCCTGTTGCCAACAGGACTCCCTGAAAATAAAAAACCTAACAAAATTCATCTTCCACAGAAAACTCTGGAGAGCTCTCTGCAGTGCACCCATTCTCCTCTGGGCACAAGATCTAACTGAGGTCTGGAGGAGGGGCATAGAGGGAGGAGCCAGTGCACACCCATAGTCAAAGTTCTTTTTAGGTGCCCTATCTCCTGCGGAGCCCGTCTATACCCCATGGTCCTTACGGAGTCCCCAGCATCCTCTAGGACGTAAGAGAAAAGTACGTCCCTATGCATATGCACTTAGATAAACACTAGGAGTCTTTCCACACCCCTGGTTGAAGGGTGTGGAATAATACGTCTTAAAAAGAGAAATAAGCATTTTTGTCTGGTGAATAACAGGTCCCAGAAATCCCTGACAGCCTGAAACTGCTTTGGAATGCTGGTGCTTGTAGTATTTCAAGTGCCAACATACCCATGGCTTGCAGAACATGCTTTCACAGTATGTTGGGACATTGTAATAACTATTACTACATGTTTGTGGTGTTCTTGTGTCCCTGAATCTCAGTGGCTAGTAGACACATGAGTATCGGTGGCTGTGATCACAGGGACTGATCCAGAGATGTACACTATTCATACAGTAGCTATGTCTTTGGAAACAGCTGATGCTAATGCTGCAAGAGTTCTGCAGTACAGCCAACTACTTAGAGCTGAAGGACTATCAGAAAATGAGGTCTGAGATAAAGCCAAAGGTTTGGTAGACTTGGGGGGACATTTACTAAGCAGTGATAAGAGCAGAGAAGTGAGCCAGTGGAGATGTGCCCATGGCAATCAATCAGCACTGAAGTAACATCTATAATTTGCATACTATAAAATTATACAGAGCTGCTGATTGGTTGAAAGGGCAATTTCTCCACTGGCTCACTTCTCCGCTCTTATCACTGCTTAGTAAATGTCCCCCTTGGAGTCAGGCTGGAGCATAATAGGAAATGCTAGACATTGGTTCATGAACCCAATAATCAATGCTGAAGTCAATGTATAGCTTCAGGATTCATATAACTGCTGAGGCATACAAAACGCTGATGCTGATGACATCCCCAATTCCATAAAGGTCTGGACCTATGAACCTGTGAGATTTAGTGTCACTGCATGGCTCCCCAGGACAACCTGTAAAACTCATCAGCATCCAAGACTCATGCAGAGTCACCTGGGAAACCAGAGACATGAGAAATCACGAAGCATATTTGCAGGCAAGATGTTCATAATCAAAATGATGAGAAAAAAGTGTGCCTCGGATTCTGTGAGATAACAGGAGCCAAAAGTAAGTATGTGCCGCTAATTATATATTGTTGCCCAGCGTCTAACCTAAACTAAATCAGATCCCCAAACCTATGTAAAAAGTCTCCAACTATAATCTACTCCAGTTACAGTTCCCAATACGTGTAAGTGGTCTCCCACTGATCTACAGTGACCTATAGTTTATATTTAGTCTTCTTGTGTATTGCAAGAGTAATCACAGGTGTGCTATCTATAACATCACAGGACGACTCCCCACTCTGTAATACCCTTCACTGACTTCAGGTTATTCAGACTACCAGTGTGAAAGGGTAGAAAGAAATCAGCCTGATGGATTGAGCTCCCAGACATCTGATAATGATGCAGCAGCTGCCAGTACCTGTAACCTGAATGGAGAGTTAGGTGGGGGCGTATATCAGAAGAACTGTTACTTACTGTAGGTTAGGGACAATATTATACTAAAATAAAATTATGCTACAACTTTGAAATAAAACTTTGGAAATTATTAACTTGTCAAATCAGAGTAAATATTCCATAACAAATGTATTAATTTTTTATATGTTACAACTCTTTATTCTTAAACATTTGATTTTCAATAAAAATTAAAGCTGTGACGTTTTATACATACTTACACCATGTGCAAAGCTACCTTTCTATGATTTTTCGTCATTTAAGTGTTTATTACTGTACATATATTAGAGTGAAGAGTAAGTGCTTTATTTATGAAGCCCATAGTTTGGGTTGTACCACATTAGCCTCTCTCTTATGCTACTTGAATAATACCAAGGGCGTAACTACCATAGGTGCAGGCAGTGCAGCTGCTATGGGGCCCAGACCTGAGGGGGCCCCACCTTCCCTGTCAAAATTACATGTGTTGTACAGTTTACATCTCTCACCATTGGCAGATACATAGGGGCACTTATAAACTTTTACCTTGGGGGCTACAATATATCTAGTTATGCCCCTGGACCTGCTCTTTGTAATGTGGTATAAAATGAACTGGAGGGCATTATACTGTTACATAATTTAAACAAAAGCACTGTAGTGTGGCATAATATGAACTGTATCATAATGTAAATTGGGGGTACTGTGTAGCATAATGTTTACTGGCAGCCCTACAATATAACATAATGTGAATAAGAGCACTACTGTGGTTCATAAAATATACTAGGACACTACTATGGGGCATAACATTAACTAAGGCACTACTATGGTTCAGAAAATGAACTAGGGCAGTATTATGAGGCAAAAAAAGAAGAATTGCTGTGGAGAAGTGTCTCTCTAGAAGCACTGGTACAGGGGCCCTTCAAAATGTTGCTATTGGGCCCATTAAATTCTGGCTATGCCCCTGAATAATACATTAATTATATACTGTATATAAATATACTATGTGGACAAAAGTATTTGGCGAAACCTGGTAATTATTGAATTCAGGTGTTTTAATCAGACCCGTTGCCACAGGTGTATAAAATCAAGCACCTAGCCATGCAGTCTCCATTTGCAAACATTTGTGATACAAAATGTTTCATCCTGAAGAGCTCAGTGACTTCAAGCATAGCCAGATTAGAGGGGGGATGCAGGGCATACTGTACCCCGGGCCCCCCTCTGTCAGGGGGCCCCCCACCCAGAGCACACTGACATCACTAGCTTTCCCTCTTATGCAACAGCAGAACCAGACAGACAGAATGCGAGCAGGAAAGTATACAGTGCAGGCAGAGACACAGGAGTATCAGATTTCATGAACTACTGACCAGGCTTCCCAAGCTGAGGAGAGATAGGCGGAGAGAGCTGTGAAACAGGGTGGGATCCCTGTGTCACTTACAGCTCTCTCCACACCTGGGTGTCTGAGTCCTGTGTAACTTGTCATCTAATGAGGGTCTGGAGAGAGAGACACACATACAGTGTCCTCCTGAGTCCTGTCCCAGTGTGTAAGTAGTACAGAGGATGCTGCTATTTTTGCATGTGACAAGATAAATTATAGATCTTATTTTTCTATGTATATTTTAAGGTTGTGTAATGGGTATTTTAAGTTTGTGCCACTATAAGTACATTTTATAAAATAGTTGTCTTTCAATTAGGTGGAGCTATAAACAGTACCCAGGCTTTATTAAACTATTGGTGTAAATCTAATATACACCATTGGGCAAACTTTAATATACACAATCCATACATCCCAACATGACCCATTCCAGGAGGGGCAAGATTCTTAAGTTATGATTGCAATCAGCTGAAACACCTTTCTTATCAATTAAATAGTTCAACACAGGTGACTACAATCATATATTAAGAGGGAAGTTCATGTAAAGAGCATTATTTCACTCCTGGATTGGATCATGTTGGGAGGTATACACAATTTTATACACAGCCCCCACCCCCCAAGGCACCGGGGCCCCCCTGTCTAAAGTGCCCTGGGCACCCCCAAGGCTTAATCCAGCCCTGACTTCAAGTGTGGTACTGTGATAGGATGCCACCTGTGCAATAAGACAGTCATGAAATTTCATCCCTGCTGGATAGTCCACGGTCAACTGTAAGTGATATTATTACAAAGTGGATGGGGTTAGGAACAACAGCAACTCAGCCTGTAAGCGGAAGACCATGTAAAATCACAGAGCAGGGTCAACGACTGCTAATGCGCATGGTGAGTAAAAGTCACCAACGCTTTGCTAATTCCATAGCTGAAGAGTTCCGGACCTACACTGGCATTAATGTAAGCACAAAAACTGTGTGGGTGGAGCTTAATGGAATGGGCTTCAATGGCCGAGCAGCTGCATGCAAGCCTCACATCACCAAGTCCTATGCCAAGCGCCGGATGGAGTGGTGTAAAGCACACCTACACTGGACTGTGGCGCAGTGGGAATGTGTTCTGTGAAGTGGCGAATCATGCTTTTATGTTTGACAGACAGACGGCCGAGTCTGGGTTTGGCGAATGCCAGGAGGATAACGTTACCTCTGTCTAACTGCATTATGCCAACTGTGAAGTTTGGTGTAGGAGGGATAATGGTATGGTGCTGTTTATCAGGGTTTTATCTCCAGTGAAGGGCAATTTTAATGCTTCAGCATACTAAGACATTTCGAACAATGCTATGCTTCCAACTTTGTGGTAACAGTTTTGGGAAGACCCTTTTATATTCCAACATGACTTACCTACATTGTAAGTCTCCTCTCCGGGAGAAGCCCGGAGAGGAGACGCTGCAGGTGCCTTCGGGGGGCGGGGCCGGACTGTGACATCACTAAGTCCTGCGATTTGCGTCATTTTAACCCCTTCTCCACCCGACGGACCCGCGAATGCGGGAGGTTATCTCTCCATCCTGCTTGCATCACTATGGTGCGAGCAGGATGCGGGAGACCTGCCCACTCTTCCGGGGGTGCGGGGGGCTACCCCAAAAAATGGGAGCCTCCCGCAGCTTCCGGGAGAGTAGGTAAGTATGGCCCAAGTGCACAAAGCAAAGACATGGGGGTAATGTAATAGGGTGTGAGAATCAGGAAGTGAGAGATTTTATGAGAGTTCTCATGTTTTTTTTTTAAATGGCAATCATTTACATGGCAAAACTAGCTTGACTTTTTCATGTAAAATGGTTGCCAGGAGAACTCTCACAAAATCTCTCACTTCCTGATCCTCACACCCTATTACATTACTCCCATGGTTTGATGAGTTCGGTGTGGAAGAACTTGACTGGCTTGCACAGAACCCTGACTTACAAAATTTGTTTTATTTTAAGGTATATGTAATTATGCACACTTATCTTATGGTCTATTAAACAATGTTTTTACTACTAAACTGTGGTGTGTTGCATTATCAGTGCTATCTGTTTTACATTACTTATCATCCAACATCAGTGCCTGACCTTATAAATGTTGTATAGAATGAATGGGCACACATTCCCACAGAAACACTCCAAAATCTTGTGGAAAGCCTTCCAAGAAGAGTTGAAGCTGTTATAGCTGCAAAAGGCGGATCAACTCCATATTAAAGTATATGTATTTAAATACAATGTCATTACAGTTCCTGTTGGTGTAATGGCCAGGTGTCTGAATACATAGGGGTATATTCAATAAGAGTCGGATCCATTCTGACATGCATTTGCCCTATTGAATGAGCGTCCAAATCCGACTGTCAGATTTGAGCCAAATCCGACTATCGGATTTGGGCGTTCCCGGTGTCCCGTTCGTGCTGCTGCTGCGTGGCGAGGTCTGCTGGCACGTCCGTCCCCCTCATGTCCAGTCTTACCACCGAGTATTTGTAGCTCTGGGAGTCGCCCGTCTGGTAGGTGCGTGGTCCCGCTGGCCGTCCGCTGTGTTTTGAAGATCCGGGGATCCGAGCTGGCTGGCCTGCCCTTAATCAGCGGAAGTACATGCAGAGTAGCTGCTTCCGCCGGGCTGTGTCGGCTGCTGTGTGAGGGAAGCTCTGGGACTGCTACTCCTGGTTAGTTACTGCTCTCCCTCCCTGCTAGCCATGTCACTGTGCAGTGCTCTGCCACAGCTGGGAGCCTAACTTGCCCGCTGTTTGTTCTGCCCTTACCTGGACAGACTACTCCTCCCCTCTACTGACATTTAAATACCTGCTATCCGACAGGTTTGGCCTGTTCCGACACTGCCAATCCGACTTTTTTAAAAGTCAGATTGACATTGTTGGTAACGGGGCTAAAACCTGTCGGGTTTGGCCGCGCTCCCGACAATACACGCGGCTCGGCGGCTGAAGCTGCCGATCCGCGTTTATCCCGACAGTTTTCCGACAAGTTGGGAATCCCCGATTTGTTGGGAAAAAAGGCCCCTTACTGAGTAAGTCGGAACCCCTTCCGACTACAATCAGTCGGAAACTGCCGTCTTTCCGACAAGACGGCAGTTTCCTACTCATATTGAATATACCCCTTAGTGTATCTAATATAAAAAGTCAGAATATCCAGGATAACATAATAAGTGATATTCATATAAACTATAAAATAGAGTCAATCTGCAGATTATATGGTAAAGTATACAAATTTGCTAATTTAATAATTTGGTTGATTTTGTCTTTAAATGATCGCCACGTTTCACAGGGTGTGTAGTTGGGCCTGATGCCTGGCAAGTGACAGACTCTCAATTAAGACCTGGGTTATACTGTTACAGCCTCTTGGTCATGGCAGTTGTATCACTGTTTCCAACCCTCTGTAATTACCATAAGGTAATGCCAAGTGTTTCACTCTACAAAACCTATAATTTTGCTAAGCTTTCAATCTGCTAAAGATAATAGTATAAAATCTGACAGCGGGACTGTTTCTGGAATTCTACTTCAAGTTACAAACAAATTTGGAGATGATAAATATTGGTTAAAGTGCAAATTTAGCCAGAGAGTAATAAGCCACACGGCTTACTTTTGGCACTGTCAGACAGACACGGTACCCAGTGGTGATACACTGGCAGAATGAAACAGTTAAATAGCTTTTTGGAACTGTTTAAAACCAAATCACCCAAAAAGAATGACGGGTTAGTTTAAACATGTTTATGATACATAAAGTAGGTTAATTATGGTGAGGGAATATTTTGCTGCAACAAGCACTAGATTTTGTAGAGTGAAATGGTATATGTTTTTTTTTTTTTTTACAAGCACTCAATACAGTAATAACTCAATATGCATAAGAAAATCAAAATATGATTAGAAATAATCTACAAAAATGCCAATAGGCGACTCTGATGAACATATTTCATACATGTGGACCATTTTCACTAAGGGCTTGATTCAGAGATGGACGTAAAACCGCTTGGTGCTGTGTCTTCCGTTGCAGCGGATCTGAGAACATATACCTATGCCGCAGGAGCCGTTTTTTGTTAAGAGACACCCACTGCCAGCTTCTCAGATCCGCACTTGCGCAGGAAGATGCAGCATCAGTTGCACATTGGGAACATCGGTCACACCATCGGACCTTTAAACAACCCTATGGTTGCTCAGAATGGCCAATGCAACTGAGAAGGCAGAGCTAGAAGCACAGACACATACACAGTAGGCAATCATTGGCAGTTATGACCAAAGCTAAACTGCATCCACCTCTGAATCAGGTCCTAATTTGTGGAATAACTGGAATAGAAAATTATACCTTTTTCATATTGGTATACCAGGTCGCACCTGGGATTTTGTACATGGGTCCTTCCCAGTGCAACCTGACTGACACCCCTTTCAGACTGGTGACCTGACCTGGCTTATTGGCTGGTTGATGATGTCACCGCCGACATGTACCGAGGTGGCGCTTGGAGAGGAGATGATCTCCAAGTGCCAGCTCTTCCTCTGCAGGAGCTGGGACCGTCAGCTTGGCTTACCCGTTCACACTGCACCACAAGCCGGGTTGAACCCCTGTTCAACCCTGCTCGCTACCGTGCTCTCGACCTGGCTTATTTCAATCGGGTGCTTTCACACTGCATAATATCCCGGGTTGCTACGCATTCACATGCAATAAGCCGTGATATTTATGGCAGTGTGAAAGGGGTATTAAATACTGTCAATATACAATAGCAACATAAAAAATGCTTGGTGTACAGTATATCTGCACCTACTCTATACAGTTATACACCAATAACAATTTAATCTGCACTTATTATTGCTGTAATTTGCAATTTACTAACCCAAGGTCCAGGCAATATACAGAATTATCATATCATCTTATGTATTGCAATGCAATGATTTATGGCAGAGAACCATTGTCATTACTGCAGTTGCTAGAGAAGGTATATGTTATGATGTTCCTACACAGCTCAGCTAGTTAGGGACACTCACTAGATGTGCAGATTTTTGGGGGCGTGGCCTAGCGGGACATGGAGTAGCAGCTTGGTGCGGGCGCTCTCCACCCTTAACATCCGTACTGCCCATCCTGCTGTGTTCCCCTGAGCCCACTTTACCTCATCTGGTGGGGGAAGGAGCCGAGCCGCCGTGGAGCTGCAGTGGTCCGTCGGACGAGCGCCGGTTTCTGAGTTACTGGGCGCCGCATCTCCTCACCCCAGGCCTCCCAGATGGAGCCGTGACTTCCGGTCCCGGCCCTCCAGCGCGCCTTCACAGAGTGTGCCGCGCGTGACCCACACTTACAGGGACAGCTCTCTCACCCTGCTGGAGCCTGCATATCATCCTCCTGAGCCAGCTCAGTGCTGCTGTGGGCAGTGGTGAGTTCGACCCCCCCCACCCCCCCTGTGCTGCCTGTGTGCAACAGAGCCTGGGACTGCCTGGGTGAATCTGCCTGTATTAGTGGGCGTGCCCCTGCTCTCTTAGACCCTGCTTTACACTCTCTTGGGCCTGCTCTGGGCTGATCTATACTACTGTGAGGCGCTGTGATTTTGGGACCCCCTGATTCAAGTGTGTGCACGCAGGGCTGGGAGGCTGCTTGCCTGAGTGACATTGCATTCCTGGCCTCGTTCTCTCCCCTGTAAGGAGTGTCAGCTGCAGTCTCCTTAGATCTTTCTCTGCTCCTGAAACCATAACCCTGACCTGCCTTATGTTATTCTACCCTCCTCTACACATTAATATCATTCTATTGCCCAGCTGTGGATACTACAAATTTTGTGCTGTTGCCTGCTATTGCTGTGTCTTCTCTGAGCTGCCGAACTTGATTTGCTTGAATATATCTAAAAATGATGAGGAACCACCATAAATCTACTGCAGCCCGGCTCGCGCGGTACTCGCATACCCCTGGAAGGCATGCGGCGACACCGGATGGGGGAGGGGATACCCCTGGTGGAGGGGATGGGGCTGGGGATTGGGGATACCCCCCTCTCCCCCCCCCCTCCGGTCTCCCCCAGTCAATCATCCTCCTCTGGTGAAGCTACTGATGATGTGCTGCAGAAAGTGTTGGAAGCCCTGGTGGCTAGCGAGTCCCGTCTCTCTGACAAGATAGGCCAGGTACAGGCTGACTTGACCATAATTCATCACGATATCCAAAAAGTTAAAGAGCGGGTTGGGGAAGTTGAGACCCGTACCTCTACATTGGAGGATAAGATCTCACCGCTTAGCTCCCGTGTCACCGCCATTGATGGTCAGCTGTCCGATATGAAAGGCAAAATGCTAGATATGGAAGGCAGACTAAGGAGGAATAATGTCCGCTTTGTGAGGCTTCCGGAAAAAGAGGAGGACACTAACCCGGAGCAGTTCGTTGAATCTTGGCTGAAAAATTCCCTTGGTGCTGACTCCTTTACGCCTTTCTTCACGGTTGAACGAGCTCACAGAATCCCTCTCAGACCGCTGCCGCCAGGTGCGCCACCGCGCACACTGATAGTGAAATTTCTCCATTACCGAGACCGGGACGCTGTATTATCTCTGGTGCGCACTAAGGGCCCCCTGTTATGGAACGGTTCCAAAATGTCTGTGTTTCCTGACTTTGCGCTGGAGGTGCAAAATGACCGTGCACATTTTATTCCGATTAAAAGACGTCTCAGGGAACTTAATCTACAGTATGCAATGCTTTTTCCTTCTAGGCTTAAGGTGGTAGTGGACGGAGAAACAAAATTCTTTGCTACACCTCGGGACGCTGCCCTGTGGCTAGACCGCTGGGCCCTGGCTAGACGGGCACTTGCAGCTGATCCTTAATGTCTGTTTTTTCTTTATATATATGCTGTTTATTGCTGATAGCCATGTTGCAGTATGTCACCCGGATGACGCTACGTTAATTCTGTTACTGTTTATCATCTCACTCCACTGATGTTTCAGTATTTTTTGTTTTCTATATTTAGGGCTCGGGGTGGTGTCTCCGCACTTTTCTCATGGGAGGGTGGAAGACCTACGCCTTTGTATTTAGTTAATTTTATTCATTGCCTTTTTATGTTGGTACAGTTTTCTTTTTCTTTGTTAGGGGGAACAGTTTATTGGGACAAGGTATGCCTCAGTTTGGGTGGGTATACAGGGAGGGGGGACAGGACAGTAGGGATTGTACTTTGTTGTTTGTTTTCTTTTTTTTTCTTGTGTTGCAAACGCTGTGGTTTTTTCGATTTTTCTCAATTATGTTTAGTGCTAGTGTTGGTGGCCTGTCGGGGATACATGGGACTGATCATACATTTTGTTTTATCTTGACTTATGGCCTCTAGTCAACTTAAAATTCTATCCTGCAATGTCCGGGGACTGAACGACAAGGTTAAACGTTCGCTTGTGTTCCGTCACTTTAAACAATATGGTGCAGACATTATTTGCCTCATGGAGACCCATCTGGTGGGGGCAAAAGTTCTAGCTCTTAAGAAACCATGGGTGGACTGGGCCTAAAACTCCACTCATACGTCTCATTCGCGGCGTGTGTCAATTTTAGTTCGAAGATCGGTCCCGTTTGTCCTTGATCAGGTCCAATTGGACCAGTGGGGCCGGTATGTTTTTCTAAAATGTCAAGTATATTCCATGTCTTTGCTTGTCCTTGCTGTCTTTATACCGCCCCCTTACTCTCCAGAGGTTCTCAAGAAGGCAGCTGAGTTTATCACACTATATCCTAATGTTGCTATTGTTTGTCTTGGCGACTTTAATAACGTCATTGACCATGCTTTAGATAGAACTAGAATATCACCTGATGCTCCTGTGGTCCGCAGGAGGGACTTTGCGCTACTGGTGGAAAGTCTGGGTTTAGTCGATGCGTGGAGGGTCCGCCACCCTGGCGTACGACAATATTCTTGCTTTTCTCCTTCGTACTTATCCTTCTCCAGGATAGACCTGGCCCTCACCTCTAAAGGTTTGCTGCCGAGGCTGGTTGATGTTCAGTATGCTACCAGGGGCATCTCAGATAATTCCCCAATAATTCTATGTTTGGACATGGGAGACGTTAGGGGGGCACGGTTTTGGAGGTTTAATTCCTTTTGGCTGACTCAGATGGGCACCGGGGCGGAGTTGGTGGAGATGTGGGGGCCTTTTTACTGGAAAATCAGGGCTCGGTATCTGACACAGTTTTATGGGATGCCTTTAAGGCGTATGTCCGTGGCACCCTGATTAAATCGGTAGCTGCTTTAAAGTCTGGTTATGCACAGGGGGAGCGTGACCTTGAGGCAGGCTGTAGGAGATTGGAGCTTCAGTATATTGCTGATGGTCTTGAAACCACGAGGGAGAGGTGGTTGCTTGCACAGGCTGAATGGCGCGATTACTTGGCTGATAAAGCTAAGTACCGTCTACTTTACAACCAACACACGTATTATGCAAGGGGTGACAGACCTGGTAGCTTTATGGCAACATTGGCGGATGCGGACAGGGCATCCACTACGGTGCCTGCTGTCTGTACTAGTGACAATGTGACTAATTTTAAAACTCCCGATATTGTAGGGGACTTTGTAGATTACTATAGACGGCTGTATAGTTCTAGGCTAACCCACACTGTGACGGAAATAGAGATGTATTTGGCTGATATCCCGCTACCCCCGTTGTCCCTGGACGCTATAGAATTTTTAGACTCCCCCTTAACGTTGACTGAGTTGGAGTCAGCTGTCAATTCTTTTCCTGGAAGGAAGACCCCAGGTCTCGATGGGATACCCCTGGAACTTTATAAAAAGCACTTACCTTTTTATGGCCCTAAACTTCTTGATATATATAATAGTTTATTTGTACAAGCAAGGTTGCCTGTCTCTATGGCGGAGGCAGGCCCGGCGCTACCCGCTCAGCGAAGGGATGCAGTGCAGGGAGGCGCTGGGACTGAGAGGCGCTCCCCCTGCTCTGCATTCCTTCCCTGCTGCG
Organism: Pseudophryne corroboree; assembly: GCF_028390025.1. Classification (NCBI taxonomy): domain Eukaryota; kingdom Metazoa; phylum Chordata; class Amphibia; order Anura; family Myobatrachidae; genus Pseudophryne; species Pseudophryne corroboree. The sequence goes on along the minus strand of NC_086447.1, from coordinate 435,963,305 downwards.
CCGTCCTGGCCCCCCTGCTGCTGCTGCTGCTGTGTCTGTCACTGTATGACTGTGACAGTCACTGGCAGCGGAGCCTGCAGCGTGAAAAGCCTCCTCCCTCCCCTCCCCTCACCTGTGTGGCAGCGGCTGTGTACGGGACGGAAGGGGGCGGAGCTAAACGGGACGGAAGGGGGCGGGGCTACACACAGACCAGGCTGCTGTACCGAGGGAGACTGGCTTAGGTAAGTAGAGGGTGAGAGAGAAGTGTGTGTTTGTATATATGGTGTGTGTGTGTATATGGTGGGTGTGTGTGCGTGCATACGGTGTGTGTGTGTATATGGTGGGTGTGTATGTGTGTGTATATATGTGTGAATTGTGTGTGTGTGTGAGGTATGTCTGTGTACGCGCACTTTATGGATGGTAGTACTGGGGGGGCATTACGTATAATGACGCTATTACTGGGGGGGGGGGGCATTACATGTAAGGACGCTACTACTACTGGGGGGGCATTTTGTGAAACAACGCTACTACTGGGGGGGCCATTACGTATAAGGACGATACTACTACTAGGGGGGAATTACGTATAAGGACGCTTCTACTACTGGGGGTGCACTACGTATAAGGACGCTACTACTACAGGGGGGCATTACGCGTAATGACGCTACTACTACTGGGGGGGGCATTACGTATAAGGACGATACTACTACTAGGGGGGAATTACGTATAAGGACGCTTCTACTACTGGGGGTGCACTACGTATAAGGACGCTACTACTACAGGGGGGCATTACGCGTAATGACGCTACTACTACTGGGGGGGGCATTACGTATAAGGACGATACTACTACTAGGGGGGAATTACGTATAAGGACGGTTCTACTACTGGGGGTGCACTACGTATAAGGACGCTATTACTACAGGGGGGCATTACGCGTAATGACGCTACTACTACTGGGGGGGGGGCATTACATATAAGGACGATACTACTACTAGGGGGGAATTACGTATAAGGACGCTTCTACTACTGGGGGTGCACTACGTATAAGGACGCTACTACTACAGGGGGGCATTACGCGTAATGACGCTACTACTACTGGGGGGGGCATTACGTATAAGGACGATACTACTACTAGGGGGGAATTACGTATAAGGACGCTTCTACTACTGGGGGTGCACTACGTATAAGGACGCGTCTACTACTGGGGGCGCACTACATATAAGGATGCTGCTACTACTGGGGGGGCATTATGTATAAGGATACTACTACTACTGGGGGGCATTATGTATAAGGATGCTACTACTACTGGGGTGCATTACATATGACACTACTACTACGGGTGGAGCATTATGTATAAGAGGAATAAGATTGTGCTACATTGTGGCGTAATTTTAAATGGGGGTACTATTGTGTGGCCATGCCCCTTACTTGTGAGCCCACACCCCTTTTCCCGGCGCAAATATGGGAGGGCGCAAATTTATAGTTTGCAGGGGGGCGCCGAACACCCTAGCACCGGCCCTGGGCGGAGGCCCTAATTATAGTTCTCCTGAAGCCGGATAAAGACCCAACACGGGTTGAATCTTATCGCCCAATTTCCTTATTAACGCCACATGTTAAAATTCTGGCTAAAATACTGGCGACAAGGCTAAGCTCTGTGATTCTGCAGTTGATTCATGATGACCAATCAGGGTTCATGTCGGGCCGGTCCACTTTACCTAATCTATGTAGACTTTATACGCACATCCAGGCCCCTCACGAGAGTTCCTGCTCCTCAGTTATAGTTTCTTTGGATGCTGCTAAGGCATTTGATTCAGTGGAGTGGGGCTTCTTGTGGGGGACCTTGGAGCGATTTGGTATTGGACCCAATTTTAAAAAATGGGTCCAGCTGCTTAATTCTGCTCCCATGGCTAGGGTTTCTGTTAAAGGCCACATATCCTCCAGTTTTTCTCTACAGAGAGGGACAAGACAGGGGTGTCCATTGTCCCCGATCCTTTTTGCTCTGGCCATAGAGCCTTTGGCCTGTATTGTTAGATCCTCCTCACGGGTAGCGGGCTTCCGGTTGGGTGACAGGACAGACAAAATTGCTATTTCTGCAGATCATATTCTGTTATTTGTATCTGACTATTTTACCACTAGCCTCATATCTTGGATATAATTGACACTTTTGGGGGATTCTCTGGTTTGTCCATTAACTGGGACAAATCCTGTGTCCTTCCGCTTAGAGGCCCCTGTCCTGTTTGCCCCCCCGGGGACCTGCCGCTTCGCTGGGTGGACTCTTTTAAATACCTGGGTGTATGGATTACCAATCGGTCCTCACAATTTATTGATCTGAATATACGTCCACAACTGGACTATCTGCGGTCTCGTATTAGGGTGTGGAGTAAATTGCTACTTACTGTTACGGGTAGGATCAACCTTATTAAAATGGTTGTATTACCTAAAATGCTGTATGTCCTCCAACATTCCCCTGTCTATCTCCCCCAGAAATTATTTGGTATCATAGATGGACTCTTGTCCTCACTGGTTTGGTCCAACCGTAGAGCTCGGATTAAATTAGATACTCTAACTAGACCCCGTGACTCGGGTGGTCTGGCCCTTCCTAAAATTAGATTCTATTACTTAGCGGCTCAGCTATTCCATCTAATTCCTTGGGTCACCGACTCCTCTGGGGATTTATTAATCTCCAGTGTATTATTAGTATCTAGAATCAATCTGTCACCTCTGCAGCTCTTACTAAGTGATAATGTTACTCTCCTTACAATGCTGCTTGTTAAACAAGCGATTATGGTATGGAGGCAGGTACATTCTTTGTTGAGGGGGGAGGGATGGGACCCTGACACCCCACTGACATACACTCGTGCTCTTCCTCATTTCACTCCCTTAAAAATGGGATCGGTATGGGGACGCTGGGGTATTTGTTCCCTTAATCATTTGTACTCCTCGGGCACACTTAAATCTTTTGGACAACTACAAATTGAATTTAATATACTAACATCCTACTATTATAGATATTTCCAGCTTCGTCATGCATGCGCATCTCAGTTTAATGCTGCTCCACCTCTCCTTTGGAAGTCACCGGTCCACCTGCTTTTGGCTGATACTTTAGGCTCCGGGACTGTCTCTGCTCTCTATTCTGCTCTGCTCGGTGCCCATCACTCTGACAGTCTCTCCCACCTTAAATCTAAATGGGAAGTTGATTTGGGACCTGTTTCCTTAGACATATGGGCGGAGGCCTTGGGGACCTCACGTACAGCTACCACCTCAGCTCGCTTTCAACAGATACAATTATTTATACTTCATCGAGTCTACATCTGTCTCGCTAGCATAGCAGGATGGGGTGACTCTAGGTGCCCAAAGTGTGCCTCTCTGGATGGTACCTTCTGGCATCTGTTGTGGGCTTGTCAGGTGGTACAGGCCTTCTGGCAAGCGGTGATTCGCATAATAACCTCTACGGGAATCCCCTTTGACGTGTTCACCCCCCTTGTATGTATCCTTGGAGTCATAGATGAGGAGATATTGGATGCACATTCTAGAAGATATGTTCTTAATTTATGCGCTTTGGCTAAAGTGTTGATAGCACGCTCATGGATGGCGACTACGGGCCCTAATATTAATCAATGGATCCCGCTAGTGAATTCGGTTGTGTCCCATGAAAAGTTTGTTTATATTTCTAGGAAAGCCCCGGATAAATTTGACAAGGTATGGGATAGGTGATTATCGTCTCCACTCAATCAGTGTACTCGTGTTTCTGATCGCACTGACATCTGGTCACCTTATGTAGTACTATCTTATAGATTAATGATAAGAAATCACGCCACTCCTTTTGTATACTATGTAGCTGTTTGCAAATTTATTTAGTATTGACTGTTTATGCATATAACATTCGTAGTCTCTACTGTGTAAACATTTTGCATACGTTGTTATTGTATGTTATGTTATGTCTGTTTGTCTGAAAAATCAATAAAAACATACTGAATTAAAAAAAAAAAAAGATGTCAGATTTTTGAATAACACGACTTCTTCCCGCAGAAAAAAAGCATTGAGAGGGGGGCGTGCGCTTTATCCCTTTGGGTTGTAAATTGAAGCAAAGCCTTTGCCAATTTTTGTCTGCCCCAAGGGGGTCATTCAGATCTGATCGTAGATGTGTTAAATTAAGCACATCCACGATCAGTTACTCAGACATGCCGGGAAACGTCCAGCACAGGACTATCCGCCCAGCATGTCAGGCCCTGCCCCCCCCCCCCCCCCACCCACACGGGTGCGATGCTTTTGCACCCACAGAGTAGCTCTCTGCCTGTGCAGCCTAACTGCACTGGCAGGCAGCTACACGGCGCGTCCCAGGTGACAGCGGCTGCATGACGTCACCCCCCCCTGCAACGGTATGGACACGCCTGCATTGTCTGGACCGCGCCCCACCAACGGCGTTCTAACGCTGTTGGCACGCCCCCTCAATCAGGCAGAGGCGATTGCAGCCCTGAGATGCTTTTGCATCTCAATGGGCTTCATAGGGTGCACACACGCAGTGCGCCCAAAAGGGCTTCAGACTGCGATCGCTGCGCAGCGATCCAGTCTGAATGACCCCCTGAGTTCAATTGATACAATGAATTCTTTTTAAATACTGTATCCCAAAATTTACATTTTCGGTATACAGTGAACTTTAGATGAACACATTGTAGAACACAATACATTTTTTATTGCTCGATTGCAAGCAACGCGGTTGAGAACTTATTACCAACATTATTACAGTTAATTTCCAATGTACCAAATGGCCACCCTGTCATCCATATCTAAGGTTTCATCCAAGTCTTCTTCCATTTTAACACATGGGTTGCTTTGTATTAGGATTTAGAAGTCAAGGATAAAATGAGTATTAGACCCTTGGAATGTGCACATTGGAGGAAATAATTTTGAAGGTAGGTAAGTGTCTGATGATTACAGTGGGTTTCTAGGAGTGCAGAAATGCTACAGTCCAAGATGCTTAGAAAAGCATGAGCATGAGATGAAGAATTTAGATTTTACAGTATATCTATAAATGAGAGAGCATCTGAGTAAGAGCAATTTTTTCTTCTTCTAGAAAGCTACCGCTAGCTACAGTAGTTATCATGCCACAAAAGGCTGTCTATTTCTCCCTAGAGAAAGCACATGGGTAGGATTTATGGGGTTTATTCATGAAGCAGAGAAATGAGTGGAGAAGTGAGCCTGTGACAACCACTTGGACAGAGTAAGAAGGGCATCATCTGAATATAACCTACTTTTATGCTCCCTAAGGCCCGAGTATAAGAAATATAAAATTTTGCCCGAAGAGACATCGGGAGTAAAAACCCCTGATGTGTCTTCGGGTGCTGCGGCCGGTAAAAGTTGCAGTTACACCTATAAACACACAGGTTCAGTGAAACCTGTGTGTTTTCGGGTGAAATAGCCCCGTTTTCGGATGAAAATGGGGCTGTTATCGGGGATTTTGCTTCGCCTGACGGAGGCAGGTGAAACAAAATCCCGATAAGCCGCGGCACGCGCCGGCTTATTGGGGCTAATTAGATAGTTCCCCCAGCGAAACTTTAACACCCGCAATCGGTGCGGGAAATTGAATATCGTAGTATATGTCCATAATATCTTTGTTACTGTATATCAGATTTTGATCACTAGAAGCTTAATAATCAAAGCATAGTAAGCGGCAAGAATATGTAACATTGTCGATACCACTAGATATAGTGATTGAAGAATATGAAATCCATTAGTTGTGACTATTGTCTGTGGGCTATTATATAGTGTGGAGATCCTGTAAATTACTGGCTAAGGTTTCTAGACCAATGGCTTTTCAGCATCAAGTGCAACAACTAGAGAAGGATGTTTGTGCTGTTGTTGTACGGATCAGGTCTATCGGGTGGTCTTCAGTATGCCGAATGTTGGGATCCCGGCGCACAGTATACCAGCGCCGGGATCCCGACAGCTATTCTCCCTCGTGGGGGTCCACGACCCCCCTGGAGGGAGAATAACGCGCGCCATCGTGCCCGCAGGGTGGCGAGCCCGCAAGGGGTCCTTTGCGCTCGCCACACTGTCGGTAAGCCGGCGGTCGGCCTCCCGGCGCCGGTATGCTGGTCGCCGGGAGCCCAGCCGCCGGCATACCATACTACACCCCGTCTATCCAGTGTCTGGATGTTAAGAGACATCTCAGGACTGGCAAGGATAGAATAAGAGCAAATAGTTTCAGTACCACTTTTAGTAGAGAGATTGTTAAATGATTGCCACATGCTGGCAGGGTTGTATTCCCTCTGAGTGAGATCTGGGGTAAATAAAATGTGATTACCACAAACCACTACTGTGCATTCAGGTCACTCTAATTCTTGCCTTTATTTTCCTTACAATAAGTATACACAGAGTTGGACACATTATGCTTTCCCCTCAATACCAAATAAAATCTGAAAGATGTGCTCACTATGATGCTGTCGGAGGTATTAAAAAAACTGCCCTAGGTCCATGTGGTAATCGTTCCTGAGTCCATAGTCTCCATGTGCAGCAAATGTCAGCTCTTCAAAGGAAGAGAAGAGGCGCAGATCATCTGTGGAACCAGTCACATCCTTGCTCTCGCTGTGCTTACATGAGATGTGCTTCCAGTTAGGGTAGCGGATATCACGCCAGAATTCCTCACATTGCTCCTTCGACCCCTCTACACATATGACGCCAGGCTTCCCTGTCAAGCAGAAGCCAGTTAAGTGAAGTCGTCCAGCACAGTCCAAGATCTTCTTCCGTAACTCCTGGCGGTAGATATGGTGGCTATAGATCCACTTACGATGAAAAGTACTAGCCACTGTGTTCACCTCTAATTCAGGCTCACTGGTGTGCTTGGGACTCTGTATGTATGAAGATAGGTTTTCTCTCAGCCACTGTACAGCGTTTGTGATACAGAGATCCCCTCGATCCAATGAACTAATTTAGGACGCCAGGCATTTGTTTAGTACGTTGTGTTGCTGCTTGTCCAAACCAGCAGACCGTACAAACAACTGCGGCTTCTTTGTGGGATAACTGTGAGGAAGTGACACATTCATCTCTGCTTTCTCCTAAAGCCAAGATAACATCAGAATGGTCAGATGTAAAGTGCAGACTGGCAGACATCATCAATAGGTGGTGGTAAATCTTACACAGCAATAGGGTACTGTAACAATTCATGCAAATACCCTGTTTTCTGATTATTCCATTTAGAATAAAAAGCCCTACTACTTTATTATCTGTTGTATGCTATCTCCTCAGTTTTGGTTATTCTTTGAGTCCGAGAGCCCTATTTACCACAATCCCCTTTTTTTAGTGTGGGTGTGATTCCATTTTTCACCTAAATTTGCAACATGAAAATGAATATTTTCACGCAAATTTAGAAAGGTTCTTTTGCCGGGAGACAGGCTTCAATAAGAGCAGTCAGAAGGAGGGTTATAGCCTACTCCACCACTCTGCTTTCTGGGTTGGGTCCCTGTGGTTCGAATTTGCGATATAGTAGCCCATAGGCTACTATAGGCTAACTCAGTCTGCAGATGGTATTAGTGGCTAGTGCCAGGCTCTGGAATGAGTTTGTTGGTGTCTGCTGCTGCTATGCAGTCAGATTTACCAGACACCTATGGGGGTTGCATTTGCGGTCGGAAATGGAGGAGACGCAGCAGCTATTGGAATATCTGCTGAGGTTCCTCCATTGTACATCCTTATTATCTGCAGGTATCCCACAAGGGAGAAATGAAACCATGCCCTGCAACATTGTCCTAGTGGTAAGTGAAGCGCATTTAGTAAACAGTTGGGTGGGCTCACCATGTTGGTGGGCGTGACATGTCACCAGACAGCATGGCACAGTGCTTCTGAAAAGCTTAGCCACCCCATCTTGAATTGCTGCCCATATTAGAGTCACTGGGTTAGCCCTGGGTTGGGGCAGTTACATCTAAATTAGGCAGCTGAGGGGTATGGTGACAGACTCAGTGACATTATGATGTTAAAGAAATTAAAATAAAATAATAAGATTACTGTTTTTTTCTAAATTGTGCAGGGAATTGTAAAAAGTTTTATAATTTCTAAATTGTCTACTGTACATACTTACTATGATAAAATTTCTACACAAGGAATTCATGGGCAGAAAGTAATATCATACTGTTCATGGGCACCAGTAAGTAAATAATAGAATTTTAATTACCTACCAGTAAATCCTTTTCTCGTAGTCCGCAGAGGGTGCTGGGGTCCATTTAGTACCATGAGGTATAGACGGGTCCTTTGGGAGCCACTGGCACTTTGAGAGTTTAATAGTGTGGGCTGGCTCCTCCCTCTATGTCTCTCCTACCAGACTCAGTCTAGAAACTGTGCCTGAGGAGACGGACATACTTCGAGAGAAGGAAATACACAGACAGTGGAGAGATTCACACCAGCTCACACATAACAAAAAGACAAAAAGGAAAGCCAAGCTAACCAACTTGGAACAATTCAGCAACGGCTGAAACAACAATACTAAACCAAGTAACAATGCAGTAATACGAAGCACTGTGCGGGCGCCCAGCATCCTCTACGGACTACGAGAAAAGGATTTACCGGTAGGTAATTAAAATCCTATTTTCTCTTACATCCTAGAGGATTCTGGGGTCCATTCATAGGAGTGCGCACGGGGGGATGCCTCGTGCGCACAGGCACCCCCCAATGTCGGGCACCCCCCACGCCAGCTCTGGCGCTATTTAAATATAAAGTATAGCCGGACTTCCGGTTCCGGGTTTCATGTAGCTGGCTGGGAGGTCCCGGTGCTCCACTGCCGCCTCAGACAATCCACTGCCATCGCCGTTTCCACGGCGCCCATCTGCCGCTGCAAGCCTCCCTAAGTGTGTGGGAGAGTGGTGGGCACCTATATGGAGTGTTATCTCCCCAATGCCTCCTAAAGCAAATAAAAACACTAAGGGGACAACCAAGGATTCCAATATGGCGGCCGCCTGCGGGGAGTGTGGACTTCTTCCCTCAGGTACTCCTTCTAGCACTGTCCTGTCTTCTGCTCTGGATTTAGCATCTCCCTCTAAAACTGTGGAGCCTCCTATTACTTATTCTGTGCTGGTGTAGCCTATAACAGATACCATGAAACCTCTCCTACAGGAGCAAGTGACTCAGCTCTCACAGGCTATACAGAAAGTTTCTGCACAAGCTACACAGCTCCGTGCTGATGTTGACACACTTGAAAACAAAGTGGCTGTTAAGTTTCATGATATGCAAGCTACCAAATCAATCACTAGCTGATTACAAAAAGATTCATATCAGATATGGAATAAACTACAAGATTTGGAAAATCGCTCGCAACGTAATAACCTTCGCATAGTGGGGCTCCCGGAGTCAGTGAAGGGTACCACATTGTATAATTTTTTGAAGCATTCATTGCCGGCTATGTTGGGGATTAAAGATGTCTGCTCTGACTTGGTTATTGAAAGGGCCCATAGACTGGGAGCGACACGAGACCGGAGCAATACAAGAGCGAGAGTGGTTATATTCCGTTGCCTAAATTATGTGCATAAGGAGGCTATATGGATGGCGTCGCGCAGAAAACGTGATTTGACCTGGGAAGATGCTAAACTGTTAATATTTCAGGATTACTCAGCTGAAGTGCAGTAGGCTCGCAGGGAATTCTCCCCTATTTGCTCACAGCTTATTACAGATGGCAAGAAATTCTCTCTTCTGTTCCCAGCTAAGCTCCGCATATTTGAAGGGGACTCCCCAATTGACTTTACCTCAGCAGATGACGTGGCTGCTTATCTACGGGACGCTTCCCGCTCTCCCCGCTTTTCCACTGATGACTCTGAGCTACCTTCTATGGATCAACCGGGTTGATTTTCTTACATACTTTAATGCTATTTCCCATTTCTTATTGCTCGCTTTTATTACCTGGAGCTTTGAGACATTGGGGTAAATTTACTAACATTCGTATTTTCCCGTTTCAGGTCAAAGTTCAATCACGAATGACATCGAAAGTGTAAAACTGCAACTTTTTGAATTTGTTACGACGGATTTACTAAGCTGCCGTATTCGGGTTTTTCTTTTGTTCCGATGTCGATGTCATTCGTGTTTTTATTTTTATTTTTACGGCAGTGATTAGCAAAACACTGCCGACTTTTTTACAATGAATCTCGGCCGGATCTGTGTGATCCGTGCTGGGGTTCATTTTTTTTTTTTTTTTTTAATTAAACACTGTAAAATCCTTAAAAAAAATTGCGTGGGGTCCCCCCTCCTAAGCATAACCAGCCTCGGGCTCTTTGAGCCGATCCTGGTTGCAGAAATATGGGTAAAAAAATGACAGGGGTTCCCCCATATTTAAGCAACCAGCATCGGGCTCTGCGCCTGGTCCTGGTTCCAAAAATACGGGGGACAAAAAGAGTAGGGGTCCCCCGTATTTTTAAAACCAGCACCGGGCTCCACTAGCTGGACAGATAATGCCACAGCCGGGGGTCACTTTGATATAGTGCCCTGCGGCCGTGGCATCAAAAAACCAACTAGTCACCCCTGGCCGGGGTACCCTGGGGGAGTGGGGACCCCTTCAATCAAGGGGTCCCCCCCCCCAGCCACCCAAGGGCCAGGGGTGAAGCCCGAGGCTGTCCCCCCCCATCCAATGGGCTGCGGATGGGGAGGCTGATAGCCTTTTGTGATAATGAAAAGATATTGTTTTTAGTAGCAGTACTACAAGGCCCAGCAAGCCTCCCCCGCATGCTGGTACTTGGAGAACCACAAGTACCAGCATGCGACGGAAAAACGGGCCCGCTGGTACCTGTAGTACTACTACTAAAAAAATACCCCAAAAAAGACAAGACACACACACCGTGAAAGTAAAGATTTATTACATACATGCACACAAACATACATACATACTTACCTTATGTTCACACGCAGGTCGGTCCTCTTCTCCAGTAGAATCCAAGGGGTACCTGTTGAATAAATTCTACTCACCAGATCGCGGGTCCCAGGCTCCTCGGGGCATCCATTTGTAATCCAGGTACTTGCATAAAATAAGAAAACGGAAAGCCGAGCCACGAACTGAAAGGGGCCCCATGTTTTCACATGGGACTCCTTTCCCCGAATGCCAGAAACCCACTCTGACTGATGTCTAAGTGGGTTTCTTCAGCCAATCAGGGAGTGCCACGTTGTAGCACCCTCCTGATCGGCTGTGTGCTCCTGTACTGTCTGACAGGCGGCACACGGCAGTGTTACAATGTAGCGCCTATGCGCTCCATTGTAACCAATGGTGGGAACTTTCTGCTCAGCGGTGACGTCACTTTAGGTCAACCGCAGGGCAGAAAGTTCCCACCATTGGTTACAATGGAGCGCATAGGCGCTACATTGTAACACTGCCGTGTGCCGCCTGTCAGACAGTACAGGAGCACACAGCCGATCAGGAGGGTGCTACAACGTGGCGCTCCATGATTGGCTGAAGAAACCCACTTAGACATCAGTCAGAGTGGGTTTCTGGCATTCGGGGAAAGGAGTCCCATGTGAAAACATGGGGCCCCTTTCAGTTCGTGGCTCGGCTTTCCGTTTTCTTATTTTATGCAAGTACGTGGATTACAAATGGATGCCCCGAGGAGCCTGGGACCCGCGATCTGGTGAGTAGAATTTATTCAACAGGTACCCCTTGGATTCTACTGGAGAAGAGGACCGACCTGCGTGTGAACATAAGGTAAGTATGTATGTATGTTTGTGTGCATGTATGTAATAAATCTTTACTTTCACGGTGTGTGTGTCTTGTCTTTTTTTGGGTATTTTTTTAGTAGTAGTACTACAGGTACCAGCGGGCCCGTTTCTCCGTCGCATGCTGGTACTTGTGGTTCTCCAAGTACCAGCATGCGGGGGAGGCTTGCTGGGCCTTGTAGTACTGCTACTAAAAACAATATCTTTTCATTATCACAAAAGGCTATCAGCCTCCCCATCCGCAGCCCATTGGATGGGGGGGGACAGCCTCGGGCTTCACCCCTGGCCCTTGGGTGGCTGGGGGGGGGGACCCCTTGATTGAAGGGGTCCCCACTCCCCCAGGGGACCCCGGCCAGGGGTGACTAGTTGGATTTTTGATGCCACGGCCGCAGGGCACTATATCAAAGTGACCCCCGGCTGTGGCATTATCTGTCCAGCTAGTGGAGCCCGGTGCTGGTTTTAAAAATACGGGGGACCCCTACTCTTTTTGTCCCCCGTATTTTTGGAACCAGGACCAGGCGCAGAGCCCGATGCTGGTTGCTTAAATATGGGGGAACCCCTGTCAATTTTTTCCCCATATTTCTGCAACCAGGATCGGCTCAAAGAGCCCGAGGCTGGTTATGCTTAGGAGGGGGGACCCCACGCAATTTTTTTTAATAAAATAACAACTTTCCCACCCCTTCCCACTGATATACATGCACGGATCTCATGGATCCCTGCATGCCTATCCAATCACGGAGAAAAAAAAAGCAGGTCTGTTTTTTTTTAGCACTTTTTTACGAGTTGTAATTTTTCACGGCAGTGTTTGTTTTTTTTTTGCTTTGCACTTCTTAGTAAATTACCGAGATTCATACTTAAACAGCCGCGTTTTGACCGATGGTGTATTCATTCGTAATTTTTTTCTTGGACTTGCAAAAAATTACGAATGCCCTCATCACTGCCGTGATTATTGCTTAGTAAATTACCGAGATGACACTTTGATGAAAAAACGGCATCTCGGTCAAAATCGGGAGCTTAGTAAATTTACCCCATTGTGTTTGCACAGCCCTTAAAAACTGCCTGGCTTGAGTGGCGCTGGGGTGACACCTGGTGGAGAGATGTTTTATTTTATTTTGTTTTATTACAATAAGTCTTTATCCTCAGGTTTTCGCTCCTGCTACTATGTACGTAACCACACCTATTGTTGTGATTTCTCTCCATAATAACGCTCCACGTTTTATCACATTATTTCATTCGATTTTTTGGCTGCTGACGCAGATGTTTTATTTCTTATATGTACCTGGGGCGGCTAGGTCCTCCAGATCTCTCATTGTACTTCAGACTCCTGGCTTGTCCAGGATTTATTACTGTTTATATTCTTAACTGTGAAGTTTATTACGGGTGTTTGCATATCTTCGGGTTCTTGATATGGGACCTGGTTGTATGTTTGTCTCAATTTTTCTTTGGGTTTGTTCTTATGCAGTTTTTTTGTGTTTTCTATGTTTATATGTCCCTCTTTCCCTTTGTTTTTCCCACCCCCTCCTTCTTTTTCAGGATCTGAGGACTGGTCTTTCTCTGTCAGGTATAAGATACGACATACTGTGTCTCACTGTTGCCCTCTACACTTATTTTGAAAGTGAATGGCTTCATTGAATGTTGTCTCTTGGAATATTGGAGGGATTCATTCACCAGTAAAAATAAAACGTAGTTTTACATACCTTGCAAAATAAGGGCTGATCTTATTTTATTACAGGAAACACATTTAGTTGCTTCTGAGGTTGTTAAGCTTAATATGTGTGGGAAAACGGTTCTCACCTCAGCCCCATATAATTCCAAATCCCGTGGCGTACTCATTTTATTACGTAAAACAATACCACATTACATTACCATCTCCTCGACCAGATATACTATATGTAATTTATATGCACCTAATGTTTACTCCCGTTCCTTTTTTACAGGTTTGGTGGATAAAATTTCTGGTTTTCATTCTAACAACATTATTGTGGGGGGAGATTTTAATATTGTTGCTTCACTTGTACTAGATAGACAGCATTCCAGTAAGAAAAGATCTCCCTCCCCAAATTTGGTATCCCATGCTTGTCACAGCAATTGGATCTTATAGATAGCTGGCGTGTACAACATCCTACTGATAGGGACATTATTTGTCTCTCTGCTGGGCATGGTTCTCTGTCCCGTATTGATTACCTATTGGTTTCTTCGCACCTACTACCCAGAATTGCCTCGTCTGGCATTGAACCGATCTGCATCTCTGACCATGCTGTGATATGGGTCACTCTGAACCCGACAGTAGACAGGGGACCTTATTGCCAATGGAGGTTCCCCTCTCACCTGGTGACCTCTTTAAAATTTTGTGCACATATTGAGGCCACTTGGGAGTCTTACTGTATAGATAATTTGGAACATGCGCAACAGAACCCCCAGTTGTTTTGGCAAGCATCGAAACCTGTGCTCCGAGACGCTATTATTTCTTTTGTAACACAATTCCGCAAAGATGCCTCTGCCAATTATTTACTGAAACAGAGATTGCTTTCTGATTCTTATGAGAATTATAAGAAGTCTCCATCCCAGATCACGAAATTAGCACCCAGGCCAGGACTGATTTTGATGCTTTACTGTCTCAAATTGGTGATGGCTTTGCTTCCCAAAGATCTTATAAATTTCACCGTCTAGGGAATAAGGTGGGCCGCTTACTCACTAACCTGGTCAAAGAGTCACAACCAGCTACTTTAATCCCCTCCCTGGTTACACAAACTGGTACTCGGGTGACTTCTGGGAAACAGATCTCTGAAGTGTTTTCTGATTTTTATTCTAATTTATATGCTACTGACAGGGTGGATGAATCTCAGAAGTCTGCTTTTTGGGATGCGATTGCTTTACCGCAAATTACTGCAGAGCAGGCCCATCTGTTGACCGCCCCTATTACTCTTACAGAGATTTCCACGGTTATTAAAGCACTGAAACCTTTGAAAGCTCTGGGACCTGATTGGCTTTCAGGGGAATATTATAGAATACTTTTACCGCGTATCAGGGATTCACTGGTATTATTGTACAATGACATTCTTGAAAGGAAGGCAATACCTCAATATTTTAATTCAGCAACGCTTAAAGTGTTACCCAAGCCTGGTAGAGATTTGGAGCAACCAGGCTCTTATAGACCTATCTCCCTTCTAAACCTCGATTACAAAATACTTACTAAAATAATGGCTGACAGGCTTAAATTGATTCTCCCATCGGTGAATCATGAAGACCAGACGGGGTTCGTCTTGGGACGACACTCAGTAGTGAATTTGAGAAAGGTCCTTACGATTCAACAGTGGTTGGAGTTGTCTGGGGAGCAGGCTGGCTCAGCGCTTTTGTCTTTAGATGCTGAGAAAGCATTCGACATGGTCGCTTGGAATCATTTATTTGAGGTGCTGGGCCGGTTCGGTTTCCCGGACGATTTAATACACAGCCTGCAGGCTTTTTATTACAAACCCCAAACTCAAGTAGCATGTAATGGATATTTATCCCCCCCCCATCCAGATTGCGTGCGGTACTAGACAGGGTTGCCCCTTGTCCCCCCTGTTATTTGCATTGGCTCTGGAGTCCTTAGCAGTAGCACTTCGGCAAAATACCTCTTTCAGGGGGGTTTATGTAGGATCTAAAGAGGTTAAATTGGCACTTTTTGGCGATGATATGCTGCTGTTTCTTGGGGACCCCTCTCGCTCGGTCCCGGCGGTAACTGACACAATGGGGTAAATTTACTACGATGGGAGTTCTATTTATGATGGGATGTTGCCCATAGCAACCAATCAGAATCTAGTTCTCATTTATCTAGCACCTTCTAGAACATAATACCTGGAATCTGATTGGTTGCTATGAGCAACATCACACCTTAAATAGAACTCCCATCTTAGTAAATTTACCCCCATATCTCAATTTGGGTCATTTGCTGGATATAAAGTTAACTTCCACAAATCGGAATTTCTCCTGTTATTTTCTCTTCCCTTTTGATGCCTCACCCTTTGCCACTGCAAACTTACCTAAAGCTTCGTCCTCTTTGAAATACTTAGGTATTAATATCACTCCCCGTCTTTCCCAATTGTATGCTGCCAATTTTACTTTCATTTTATCAAAAATAAAACTCTTTTTGGTGAAGTGGCAGAATTTACCACTTTCCTTGTTGGGTAGGGTGGCGGTATTAAAAAGTATAATCTTTCCCAAACTTTCATATTTCATTCAAATGCTACCCCTTAGCCTCACTATCAAAGATCAAAAATACTGTCACTCCCTATTTTCCACATTCCTCTGGCGAGGTAAAAAACCACGTGCGGCCTTGACCAAGCTTCAGTTGCCCAGATTGAAAGGTGGGCTCGGGGTACCGAATGTTAGCCATTTTACTAAAGCGGTTTCTACCGAGCCATTTATACAAATTTGCATTTGGAATTGAAAGTGTTTGCTCCTTTCTCACCAGGTACACTTCTACATATGCCCAAAACTTCCATATCGCCAACGATACTACAAAATATTCTTTTTGCTGATACATACCGTATTTGGTGGATGGTCAATAAACATTTCCATCGGAACCCACGCCACTCTAAATTTATTACTTTTTGGGGAAATCCCCTATTCACCCCAGGCCTGTAGAAGGTCATGTATCATTTCTGGCGTCAAGCCGGAATAGCTGCTATACGAGATGTGTTTGATCCAGGGGGTTCACTACCTTTGCCTTCCTTTCATGATTTGCAACAGAAGTACAAAATCTCTAATTCCACCTTCTATATGTTTCTACAGATAAGGCATTACATTGCTCACCTCCCACCTTCTATGATTCCACTTAGGCTCCCTGACGACTTAGTTAATTTAATATATCGGCATGCCACTTTATCATATAGGACTAAAGATCTAACTGCCTTACTTACTGATAATGTTAAGACATCATTGTGGCACCCGATTTGGAGAGCATGGACATCTGTGATTCCATCCCTTCAAGATCATTCTCCACTGTTTAAATACTATGATAATACCCTGACATACTTGTCATCAGCCTCCCTACAAGAAACTCATGTAAAATTTTTATACAGAATCTATATATCCCAAGCCCAACGTAAATACATGGTTGCTGACGAAACAGGGAGATGTCTTAAATGTGGTTATGTTTCGGGTACTTTGTTCCATAATATATGGGAGTGTGTGAAAATTCGCAAATTCGGGTACAAGGTTTTATCAACACCATTTTTTCCTTATGGCTTCAACCTGACCCATTAGCTTTATTATGTGGTAATTTTGACAACTGGGACTTGGGCACAGAGAAACGTGCTATTATTCCATTATTAACTACAATTATTACTGTGGCAAAAAAGGTCATTATGCGCAATTGGACTATTAAAACCACTCCATTTCTATCAGCAGTGAAATAGTCTTTGTTCCAATTATTGTTCTTTGATAGACGATCCACACTCCCGGATATTGAACAGGGTGTCATCAAATTTTATAAAAAATGGAACCCGTTTATTGAATCCTTGGAGCCATCCCAACGAAATCATGTATTTAGGCTTTTTGAATCGACAAAGTGGGCTCTGTATCACAGATTGGAGTTAGATACTGCATAGTCCTGATGGAATGGGGAATTCTATAGTACTGCTGGATACCATATTTGTGTGATGCCTTCCTATGTCTTATAATACTGATGCCGTTAAGTTATGCTATGCCATTTCTATGTTTACAGACAGCCGCAAGTCCTTCTATCTCACCTTCCCCCCATCCTATTTGCCCTCATTTCTCCTTGTCCTCCCTGTTTGTCTCTGCCTTTGTCATATTGTTGTTTTTTGTTTATTCATTGCTCATGTAATTTCTTTTTGATTATTGCTTGAATTAGATGTTGATCATCCCCACTGACCTGCCATGCACATCTTATATTGACCATAATAGGTCGTGTATTCTGAAGACTGGATGCCTCTTGTCAAGGTCATTGCTTTCGCCGGTCCTATGCCTGTATTATTCTATTTCCTTTTTTTGTACTTTCACGCACAGTGTGTTATCTATGTACAACATCTCCTGATTCTTGTATGTTTTGTGATATTTGAAAATGGAATAAAATACTTTAAAAAAATAATAATAGTAAAGTATATATATATATATATATATATATATATATATATATATATATAAATTATAGCCCCAGTGACTTGCTCATCATTTCCCCCTCTACTCTTCTAGGGGGAAATGACCTCTTCTCGTGTCTAGGGGAGTGAAGATCCTCCCTTCTAGGTGTGGGGAACCCCGTCACCACACCCCCTTTCCTGTCCACTAACGGGGACTCTGGAGTCGCCTCTCCCAGTGCAGACTCTGGGTAGCCCGCCTCCACTCCTCCCTGTCTAGATTGAGCCACCTCTGCTCAGCACCGTCTGTCTCTCTCGCCTGCTGCTGCACACACACAGTCGCCGGAAGCCGGGAGGAACACACGGGATTCGGCTTCAGGGACATCTCTGGCAGTTCCCTCTCTCACCGGGAACAGGTGACACTCTGTGAGTTGCGCTTTGTGCAGCGCCTTAGCACCCCTTACAAGTTACTACAAAGTTGGCTGCCCCAACATTTTTTTCACTAACAGTCCCTTCCTGCAGCACGACGGGTCTCTTGGCAGAGCATGTTAGCATGTATTTGTCCTTTCTAGCCGGCGTGCATCTGCTGCCCCCACTGTCACCAATGTAGTTTGGCCAAATACAATCCACAAAGAATATTCATATAAACAATGCCCCCAAATGCAAGTCCTCTGTCTGCTCTCTCTAGATAGCAAGGAGGGCAATGTGGGCACGATTGACAAAGTTAGGGTATCATAAGGCCTCACTGTAAAGGGCTCCTTTACTGCAGGGGGTTATAGTGGGCCAATTCTTCAATATTGTTATGGAGCGATTGGGCGGTACTGGGAGGGTGGGGTCACATTTCAGCAAAAATACATCTTACAAGGCCTTGCGAAACTAGATCATTCTGCTATACATTTGTTCTGTGGCATGTTAAAAAGTTGATGCAGTGCTTGGTGCTGGCCTGATTATATCGGATCTACACAAGCCCTGTGAGTGCCGCCTCACTTACACCTACTATAATATATATATATATATATATATATATATATATATATATATATATATATATATATATATAAATAAATGATTCTCTGCGGATATGTGGATATGTGTCACTGTAGTAGTCAGAAAGACTAAGAAATAAGTATATTTTATACTTAGAAGATCCAGTGCTTTTCCTATTGATAATATTGGGCAACAGTTGTAGATTAAAATCAATTGCGAATATAATGCTGTCCAAGTTTGCTGGAGTTGTGGGATCCCGGGCAAACTCAGACTTTTTTTTTAAAGCAGCAGTCATTTACAAAGCATAGTTTTGCCTTGTAAATGAAAGACACTTTAAAAAAAGTCAGAGTTCGTACGGATTCTCGCAATTCCAGCAAACTTGGACAGCATTATATCCCACTCCAAAAGTCTGTTTTAGTGAAGAGCAGTTGGTTGCACGGAGTTGGTCGCAGCACGGTAGCGCAGTCAGGGTCGATCCCACATCTACCCCCTCTTTTTCACATTCTTAGGCTGGGTACATATTAGGCTGATATTGGCATGATTTGCCATATTGGCACAACAAATCATGCATATCGGCTAGTGTGTACCCACTATTGTGTGCTCCTGTGGGTCGTAAGTGACATCTTCCGGTCAGCCATGCTACACGGCCAACTGGAAAATTTTGCATGCGACCCAGTGCTTTGTAATGAAGAATGGAATACTGATCTTACATCCTGGTGTGTACGGGCAATTGGCCATAGTCCAGGCGGAAGGGAATTCGGTCTGACCATTGGCCCGATTGCCTATCGTACAAGTGTGTATTTAGTCTGACTCTCTCCCCCAATACATATTGTAAAATAGCGCTGGTCACTCCCAGTAGGCGGCACTAGACACACCCCTGTGATGGTGCACACCCTAATGAAATGTGCTGCGCACGCCTATGGGTCCATTTAGTACCATGGGGATATACCAAAGCTCCCAGTATGGGAGGGAGAGTGCTGAGGATCCTGCAGAAACTTTAGCTTTACAGAGGCCAAAGTATCGAACTTGTAGAACTTAGCAAACATGTTCGACCCAGACCAAGTAGCAGCTCGGCAAAGCTGCAAAGCCGAGACACCCTGGGCAGCCGCCCAGGAAGACCCCACTTTACGAGTAGAGTGGGCCTTAACAGATTTTGGACACGGCAATCCTGCCGTAGAAAAAGCATGCTGGACAGTGAACCTGATCCAGCGAGAAATAGTCTGCTTAGAAGCAGAACACCCAACCTTGTTGGGATCATAAAGGACAAACAAAGAGTCCGACTTCCTGTGACGAGAAGTTCTCTTCACATAAATTTTCAAAGCCCTTACCACATCCAAGGACAGGTTGGCTGATATGAAAAAGCTGACACAACCTTCGGAAGAAATTGCTGACGCGTTCTGAGGTCAGCTCTGTCTTCATGGAAAATCAAGTAGGGGCTCTTGCATGACAATACCCCCAATTCTGACACACGTCTAGCAGATGCCAATGCCAATAGCATGAGTCACACCAAGACACATACTTTTTCCAAATCCGATGGTAATGTTTAGACTTAACTCCCTTCCTAGCTTGTATCAGGGTAGTAATGAACTTTTTCGGAATGCCCTTCCGAGCAAAGATCTGGCGTTCAACCTCCATGCCATCAAACATAGCCACGGTAAGTCTTGATAAGCGAATGTCCCCCGTTGCAGAAGGTCCTCGTGAAGAGGAAGAGGCCACGGATCCTCCATGAGTAATTCCAGAAGATCGGCGTACCAAGCCCTCCTTGGCCAGTCCGGAGCAATGAGGATCGCCTGAACTCTTGTTCTTTTTATGAGTTTGAGAACCCTTGGGATGAGTGGAAGTGGAGGGAACACATACACCGACTGTAACACCCACGGAGTTACCAGTGCGTCCACCGCCACTGCCTGTGGGTCTCTCGACCTGGAACAGTACCTCCGAAGCTTCTTGTTGAGATGAGAGGCCATCATGTGTACATGAGGAACACCCCATCAGCATGTCACCTCTGCGAACACCTTCGGGTGGAGGCCCCATTCTCCTGGATGGAGATCGTGTCTGCTGAGGAAGTCCGCTTCCCAGTTGTCCACTCCCGGAATGAAGATTGCTGATAGCGCCAGCGTGTGCTTTTCTGCCCAGAGGATAATTCTTGTTACCTCTGACATTGCCGCTCTGCTCTTTGTTCCGCCCTGACGGTTTATGTAAGACACTGCTGTGACATTGTCCGACTGGACCTGTATGGCTCGATCTTGCAGATGATGTGCCGCTTGTAGAAGGCTGTTGTATATGGCCCTTAGTTCCAGAATGTTAATTGAAAGTATGGACTCCAGACTTGATCACTTTCCTTGGAACTTTGCCCCTTGGGAGACCGCTCCCCAACCTCTGAGACTTGCATCCATGGTTAGAAGGATCCAATTCTGAATCCGAACCTGCGGCCTTCCAGTAGGTGAGAAGTTTGCAGCCATCAGAGGAGCGAAATTCTGGCTTTCGGAGACAGGCGTATCCGCAGGTGCATGTGAAGGTGTGATCCCGACCATTTGTCTAGGAGATCTAGCTGGAATGACCTCGCACGGAACCTTCCGTACTGAAGAGCCTCGTAGGAGGCTACCATCTTCCCCAGAAGGCGAATGCACTGATGAACCGAAACCTGGGCTGGCTTCAGGACATCCCGAACCATTGATTGAATCACCAACGCTTTCTCCAATGGTAGAAACACCCTCTGCACTTCCATGTCGAGTATCATCCCCAGGAAGGGTAGTCTCCATGTCGGCTCCAAATGTGACTTTGGAAGATTCAGGATCCACCCATTATCCTGGAGTAGACGAGTTGAGAGAGCAATACCCTGCAACAACCTCTCCCTGGACGATGCTTTTATCAGCAGATCGTCCAGATATGGAATTATGTTCACTCCTTGTCTGCGGAGGAGTAGCATCATCTCTGCCATGACCTTGGTGAACACCCTCGGTGCTGTGGAGAGAGCAAAAGGTAGTGCCTAGAACTGATAGTGACAATCCAGCAGCACAAATCTGAGATAAGCCTGGTGAGGCAGCCAGATCGGAATGTGAAGGTGTGCATCCTTGATATCGAGGGATACTAGGAATTCCCCCTCCTCCAGACCTGAGATCACCGCTCTCAGAGACTCCATCTTGAATTTGAATTCGCTTAAGTGTGGGTTCAATAGGTTTAAAATTGGCCTTACCGAACCATCCGGTTTCGGTACCACAAACTGGGTTGAGTAATAACCCTTGTGGTATAGATGAAGTGGAACTGGGACAATAACATCTGTTCGGACCAATTTTTGAATGGCTTCCTGTAGGATAACACTTTCTGTCAGCGAAACTGGTAAGCCGGATTTGAAGAATTTGTGAGGTGGGAGTTCCTGAAACTCCAGTCTGTAGCCCTGGGTAACAATGTTTGTCACCCAGGGGTCTAGGCCTGATGACACCCAGATGTGACTGAAATTTTTTTTAGTCTTGCTCCCACCTGCCCGATCTTCAGGCTGGGAGGTCCACCATCATGCTGAAGATTTTGAGGAAACAGAACCTGGTTTCTGTTCCTGAGAACCTGTAGGTGCAGGTTTTTTGGATTTTTCCCGACCACTGCAGTGTGGACAAGTAGGATAAGATTTCCTAGTCATTGGAGCTGCTAAGGGGAGAAAGGTTGACTTACCTGAAGTTGGCGTGGAAATCCAATGCATCCCCAAACAGAGCCTGACCTGTGAAAGGTAGGTTCTCCACACTTTTCTTAGATTCTGCATCCGCAGTCCACTGGCGTAGCCAGAGTTCTCTGCGTGCTGAGATCGCCATAGAAGTAGCCCTTGCATTCAGCATTCCAAGGTCTTTCACGGCCTCCACCATGAACCCAGCAGAATCCTGTATGTGACACAAAAACAAATCAATGTCACAGCTATCCATAGTATCTAAGTCCTCTAGTAATGTGCCTGACCACTTTACCATGGCTTTAGAAATCCACGCACAAGCAATAGTGGGCCTTAAAAACACGCCTGTAGCAGTGTATATAGGTTTGAGCGTAGTCTCTTTCTTTCTAACCTCTTCAGGGAAAGGAAAAGCAATGAGAATTCTTTTAGGGATCTGGAATTTTTTCTCTGGGTTTTCCCAGGATTTTTCAGATAAAGTGTTCAGCTCTTTAGAATCAGGGAAGGTGAGGGAGGATTTATTTTACGTAAAATAAGATTCCTCTTCCGGCTCAGGTACCTTCTCAGTAATATGCAAAACATCTCTAATGGCTTCAATCATCAACTGCACCCCCTTAGCAAGGGATGCATCCCCCCACTGCATATCCCCATCACCGTCCCCTGTATCAGAGTCGGTATCAGTGTCAACTTGTATTATTTGGGCAAGTGTACGTTTTTTAGGGTATGTAGGTGGGGTACTTGAGGGAGTAGGAGCTGAATGCTGCAAACCCTCTACAGACTTTCTCAAAAACTGTGTCTCTTTCTCATTATGTGACATCCCTGATGAAATCTGTGATATCATTCCCCTTAAAGAATCCACCCATGGGGGTCCGGATTTGGCAGGTTCGGAAAGCACATTGCAGTCCTGAGTACATGGGATAGACTCTTCAGGAGAAGATACACACTCTGCAGCACAGGATACAGAGCCCTTAGACATGGTAATGTGGATATATACACATACACACACACACAAATACAGGAAAATGTCAGACACAGTTTCCCCCAGAGTACCGTCAGAGAGTCACAGAGTACAAGGAGCCAGCCACACAGCGCCCCAGTGAGCAGTTATTATGATAACAGCCTGGCGCAGACTAAATAACCTTAATAGGTCAAATAGTACTAACTACACTCCCCCCCCCCCCCCCCCCCCTGTCTATAACACCCTAGCACCGCAGTAACTGGAGTTATGTGGAGGGTCAGCACTCCATGTCAGCATGTCTCACGTTCTGCAGAGAGAAAATGGCGCTGGTGAGTGCTGGATCCGCTCTGTGGAGAAGCCCCGCCCCCTGAAATGGCGCATGGCTTCCCGCACACTAAGATTATTCTGGTCTGAGGTCTTCAGTGCTAACAGTGGGATTAGCCCCTGTTAGCTACATTATCAGTGTCAGGGTGATCGCCCTGGCCTAAGACGCCCCTCAGCCGCGTCTACATCAATATGTTGCTGAGCCTCCATGGAGCGCAGCCTGACAGAGCTGTGCTCCCACCCTTGTGCCGCCATTCCCGCTGGTGACCCGCTAACCGGGCCACCGGCGCTGAACTCACCACTTTTCTTTCTTCTGGCTCTGTTAGGGGGCGGCAGCCGTGCTGCGGGAGTGAGCGGTCGCCTCATGGGCTTGCGATCAGCACCCTTAGGAGCTCAGTGTCCTGTCAGCGGAGGTAGAGAACCATTAACTTCAAGAGTTGGTTCCTACTCCCCCCCTAAGTCCCACGAAGCAGGAAAGCTGTGGCCAGCAGCCTTCCTGTACCTAACAAAAAAAACTAGAAAAA
The DNA here is from genome assembly GCF_028390025.1 of Pseudophryne corroboree. NCBI lineage: Eukaryota > Metazoa > Chordata > Amphibia > Anura > Myobatrachidae > Pseudophryne > Pseudophryne corroboree. Next base: position 435,939,134 of record NC_086447.1, on the reverse strand, counting down.
CTCCTAGGAGCTCCCCTAGCAGTGAACGGCTCCTCCGGGCACATTTTCTAAACTGAGTCTGGTAGGAGGGGCATAGAGGTAGGAGCCAGCCCACACTATTAAACACTTAAAGTGCCAGTGGCTCCCAAAGGACCCGTCTATACCCCATGGTACTAAATGGACCCCAGCATCCTCTAAGACGTAAGAGAAATTTGTATAATGTGGATCTTAGATATTGGTAAGTGGCAAAGTCACTCTACACAAAGCTATTACTGGTTGAGTTATAATATGTAATCCATACCTCCCCACACAGGACACTCCTGTTTTTTTTGGGACTGTCCTGCTGTCCCATGGTGTGGGGGAAGTTAGGAGGCTCCCTGTCACTAACTGCTCTGCTGTAGAGCTGTGGTGAATAGATGCTGTGCGCATAGCATCTATTCACGGGAGACAGAGGGACTGGGGGCATGGCTATCAGTTCACAGAGCGCTGGACATGCCCCCACAGTGATGAAAAGATTGTGGAATTCCCGTGAAGACACTCCTACTTTTGTCGAGGCCACGCCTCCTTTTCGGGAGGTAATCCTAACCAGATGGAAGTGGGTGGTGCTAATGTATGGGTCTCAGACAGATTAGGGATTCCTGCTGCAAATAATACCTAAGAACAATTTTATAAAACTATAGAACAAACAAAAAGGAGATTTATGGTAGACTTACCATTGTTAAATCTCTTTTTGCAAAGTACATTGGGTTCTACAGGAAAACATCGGGTGTAGAGTGGATCTTGATCCAGAGAGGCACCAACAGGCTAAAGTTTTAGGCTGTCCCAAGATGCAATGGGGACTCCTCTATAACCCCGCCTCCAGACCCTTTGAGCTCCGTTTTGTTAACCAGTCCAATGTAGGAGCAGGCAAAAGAGAAGGCAGATGTTAGTCACATAGAACCACATTCTTACGACAGGAGAAGGGACCAGCGGCTAATGCCATACAAACCCATAGAAGCTAGGTGCGTCAGGGTGGGCGCTCTGTGGAACCCAATGTACTTTGCAGAAAGAGATTTAACAATGGTAAGTCTACCATAAATCTCCTTTTCTGCAGCAGGGTACATTAGTTTCCACAGGGAAATATCAGGTGATGTCCTAAAGCAGTTCCTCAAGGGAGGGGACGCGCCTTAGCGGATATGAGAACCCAGGGTCCAAAGGAAGCATCCTGGGAGGACTACGTAGCCGCCGTGCACAATTCTTCTGCGGACATGCCACGGCGGGCCGCCCAAGAAGGTCCAACAGACCGAGTAGAATGGGCCTTAATAGCAGCAGGAGCTGGAAATCCAGCCTGCACATAAGCTTGTGCAATCACCATTCTAATCCATCTGGCCAAGGTTTGCTTATTCGCAGGCCAGCCACGTTTGTGGAAACCAAACAGTACAAAAAGGGTATTTAACCTCCTAATAGAGACAGTTCTCTGCACATATTTGTGGAGAGCCTGTCCCACATCCAAAGACCGTTCTTTGGAGGACAATTCAGAAGAGATGAAGGCTGGAACCACAATCTCTTGATTAAGGTGAAAAGATGACACCACCTTAGGTAAATAACCAGTGCGAGTTCTGAGAACTGCCTAGTCATGATGAAATATCAGAAAGGGAGGTTGACAGGACAAAGCGCCTAGGTCCGACACCGTTCTGGCAGAGGCAATAGCCAGAAAAAACAGGACCTTAGCCGTAAGTCATTTAAGGACCACTAACTCAAGAGGTTCAAATGGAGACTCTTGAAGGGCATTTAGGACAACAGACAAATCCCATGGAGCCACACGAGGGACATAGGGAGGTTGAATCCGCAATACACCCTGAGTGAATGTATGAACGTCAGGTATAGACGCACTTTTCTCTGAAACCACACTGAAAAGGCAGATATGTGAACCTTGAGGGAGGCCAGACAAAGACCTAAGTCCAGGCCTTGTTGCAGGAAAGCCAGAATTCTGAATGTTTTGAATCTGTACACATCCTAGTTCTTATCAGCACACCAGTTGAAATAAGAGTTCCAGACTCTGTAATAGATCTGGGCAGATGCTGGTTTGAGGCCTTCAACATAGTTTGGATGATTGCCTCAGAAAATCCTTTTGTCCTTAGGAGTGAAGCTTCAAGAGCCACGCCGTCAAAGCCAGCCTGGCCAGGTCTGGGTAGAGACAAGGGCCCTGTACGAGGAGGTCTGGTCATTGAGGAAGTAGAAGAGGACGCTCTGTCGACAGACCCTGCAGGTCTGATAACCAGAACCACCTTGGCCATGCTGGAGCGCCTAGAAGTAGTATTCCTCCTTCTTGCTTGAACCGCAGGACCCTGGGCAGGAGTGACACCAGAGGGAACACATAAGGCAGCCTAAAGTTCCATGGAATGGCTAGTGCATCCACAAACGCTGCTTAAGGATCCCTGGTCCTTGATCCGAAGACCGGAACTTTGTGATTGTGTCGAGATGCCATCAGGTCTACATCTGGTAGGCCTCACTTGTCCACTAGGAGTTGAAAGACTTCCGTATGAAGACTCCACTCTCCGGCGTGCATGTCCTGGCGACTGAGGAAGTCTGCTTCCCAGTTGAGGACACCCGGAATGAACACTGCCGATATTGCTGGCAGATGGCGTTCTGCCCATTGAAGGATTTTTGACACTTCCAACATTGTCATGCGGCATCAAGTTCCGCCTTGATGGTTGATGTATGCAACCGTGGTCGTGTTGTCTGACCGTACTTGAACAGGCCTGTTCTGTAGTAGAGGCAGGGCAAGAGACAACGTATTGAACACTGCCCGCAACTCCAGAATGTTTATTGGGAAGTGGTCATATGAGACCTGATCCAGTGAGGTAGGCCGTCCCACTTGGAAAGGATTAACCTCTGCAGAGGGCGGGAATGAAATTGAGCGTACTCCACCATGTCGATTGTCAAGACCATTAGGCCAAGTACCTGCATCGCCGAGTGTAACGAAACTCTTGCAGGAAAGGAAGTATCTTATCCTGTCCTGAAGTTTCAGGACTTTCTCCGGATTCAGGAACAGATATTGACTGTGCGTGTTCAGGAGTGCTACCAGGTGCACCATGCTCTGAGCTGGGACCAGCGAGGATTTCTTCCAGTTGATGAGCCACCCGTGGGCTTGTAGGAAGCTTATCATCAGTGTAGATGACTGAGACGGACATCATGGTGGTTTGCCAGGATCAGGAGGTCGTCTAGATACGGCAGGATCCCGATTCACTGATGACGGAGATGCGCCGTCATTATGGCCATGACCTTGGTGAAAATCCGAGGAGCCGTAGCCAGTCCAAATAGCAGAGACTGGATAGTGTAGGTTGCCAGTAGTAAACCGCAGATACTGCTGATAACTTGGCAATAGGTATATGCAGAAACACAACCTGTATATCCAGGGATAACTTATAGTCTCCGGGTTCCATCACCAGTACAATTGAGCGCAAACTTGTTTAGTGATTTAAAGTTGTGAATAGGCCGGAAGGACCCATTCGGTTTCAGTACTAGAAACAGGGTCGAGGCGTGACCACTGCCTCTCTGGGACAGAGGTACCGGCACTACCACTCCTGTATCCAGGAGAAAACTCACAACCTGCTCCGAAGCTTGCGCCTTTAACTGATACGAGGGGATGACCGTGGCGCAAAACTAGCGAGGGGGACGTCTTTTGAATGAGACTGCGTACCTGTGAGAAACAACTTCTCGCACCCATGCGTCTGAAGTGGTCTTTAACCAGACCTGGGTGAACTGCAGAAGTCAGCCTCCCACCCAGGGATCCCCAAGGGGGAGGCCCACTCCGTCATGTGGCAGGCTTGTCTTGTTTAGATGCATGCTGACGGGTTGCCCAGGACTGCTTTGTCTTGAACTAAGTGGTTATGGGAGCACGAGATTGTTTCGGGTATGCCTGGCCTTTTGCTTTCCCTTGAGGCTGAAGGGAACGAAAAGTGGTACCTTTTGCCTTTCTGTGCAGAAGAATTAGTAGTTGGGAGGAAGGCAGTCTGTTAGGGTCTCCTGCCCTGTGCTGCCACGTCGTCATGGCAACCGGGAGACAAGTGCTAGCGGAGTGACCTGAGCGCAGCTGATACTCCGGTTCGGGTCTTTTGCTGTGCAGTGGTTATAGGCTCTGTGCATGGCAGGGGATCCGGTGCTGGTTTTTGTGCTCACAGTCTGTGAGGTCTGAGTGGGGCGTGGACAGCACCTGCTTTATAAGGCCTCTTCTCAGGGTAAGCAGATGCTGCTGAATCTTTGTTGGTTAGTCAGTTTCTGAAAGTTAGCCAGTACTGTGTAGCTTTGTATTTGTTTGTTGCTTACTGCAAATAGGCCTGGGGATTTGGTATTACACTCTGCCAATCCAGACCTAGCAGTAAGACTGGAGTCAGTCGTTTAGCTTGCTGGGGTTCTGTTACTACTCTGTGAACTTAGCAAGTTTGCGGCTGTATTCTAAGACTTGCCTGTCTAATCCTGTCTCACTTTGCAAGGTGTCAGGGGTCAGTTTAGTGGCAGTAAACTGAACCTGTGCACTGCAAGTGAGAATTAGGATTGTGGAGACTCTCCTTGTGTCTATCATTCCATCTCTGACCAAGGAGTTTACTGCCACACCCGTTGGTAACCCTTTAGGGTTTTGCTGTTGCCCTTAGCAACAGCATTTCGGGTTCTCTACGTATTAAAACACAACATCTTGCTTTTCTCATCTGAGCAGTTCTAATACAAGGGAGATACCCAGTTCCTTAGCCTTTGGGCTTCTCTGTTCACTTTGTGTGTATTTTGTTACCCTATCACCTTCTGTGTACGTTATGTCATATTCCCCAGTCTGTCTGTAAGTCCATTTGTTTTGCATAACAGTTCAAACACCAGTACATTCCTGCAGGCACTGGAGTGCATAACAGTCCTGAAACCAGTACTTTCCTGCAGGCACTGGTGTGCATAACATATTCAGCAACCTAATACTCCTGTTGAAATTTTGTGGGAATATGGAGCATACCCCTCAAAATACGTTGCAACAGGTGGTCGATCAGGTGCAGGTCCTGACTCAACAATTTAATGATTTGTCCATTAAAATGCACACCTCCCAGGCTGCTGGCGGAGCTCCCGCAGCAGCAGCACCTGCAGGGGTTAAGGAGCCGAAAGTAAATCTCCCGGATCGTTTTTCTGGAGATCGCTCGCAGTTCTTTTGTTTCAAGGAGAGCTGCAAGCTATACTTCCGGCTTAGGCCTCAGTCTTCTGGGTCGGAGATTCAGCGGGTGGGCATAGTGATTTCCTTGCTACAAGGAGACCCACAGGTCTGGGCATATGGGTTGCAGCCTGACTGTCCGTCGCTTAAAAGTGTTGATGCTTTTTTTACGGCACTGGGCATGTTGTATGATGACCCTGACAAGACGGCCTCAGCCGAGGCTCAGATTTCGATCCTTAAGCAAGGGCGAAGGCCAGTTGAGGTTTACTGTACGGAGTTTCGGAGGTTGGCCCATGATACCCAGTGGAATGACCCAGCCCTGAGACACCAGTACCGAAGAGGTCTTTCTAACCAGATAAAGGACCAACTGGTACAATATCCCTTGCCTGATAGCTTGGATCAGCTCATGCAGTTATCCATCCGGGTGGATAGACGACTGAGAGAGCGTAGGCTTGAAAGGGAGACTGAGATTTCCTTCCTTCCCAAGGGATCCTCAGACTCTGAGGAATTTTCCGAGGAGCCTATGCAGATTGGGGCTACCCGCCTCTCCTCGCGTGAGAAGACGCGGAGGAGACAGCAGGGGTTGTGTTTGTACTGTGGGAATAAAGGTCATGTGGTAGTATCATGCCCAGAAAAGCCGGAAAACTTCAGGGCCTGAGGGTGATGGGAAATATCCTGTCAGGCCAGAAGTCAGAATTTCCCAAGAAGACTTTTATCATTCCGGTGACCTTGAAGATCCTCGGTCAAACTGTCAAGACTGAGGCCTTTGTGGACAGTGGGGCCGACGGGGTTTTTATGGACCGCCAATTCGCCCTGAAACACTCTGTTCCCTTAGTACCCTTGGCATCGGAAATTGAGATTTGTGGGTTAAACGGGGAACCATTATCCCAAGGTAAAATTACCTCTTGCACTAGCCAGATTTCTTTGTTTATTGGAGCCACACACTCTGAAAAATTGTCCTTTTATGTGACTGTCTGTACTTTTGCCCCATTGGTGTTGGGGTTACCCTGGTTAAGGGCCCACAATCCTCAATTTGACTGGGTCTCTGGGGAGATTCTTAGTTGGGGTACTGATTGTTTCAGGAGTTGCTTGAGCCTTCCAGTCAGGCTCTCGCAGCTAAGTTTGCCAGGATTGCCAGGGTGTTATGCAGATTTTGCGGACATGTTCTCCAAAAAAGTTGCAGAGGTACTACCTCCCCATCGCCCCTATGACTGTGCCATTGATTTGTTGCCAAATGCTAAGCTTCCCAAGAGCAGGTTGTACTCCCTGTCACGTCCTGAGACTCAGGCTATGGCAGAGTACATTCAGGAGAACTTGACTAAGGGATTTATCAGACCTTCACAGTCTCCAGTTGGGTCGGGGTTCTTCTTCGTGGGTAAAAATGACGGTTCGTTGCGACCCTGCATCGACTTCAGGGAATTGAACCGTATCACGATTAAAAACTCATACCCACTGCCTCTCATTTCGGTCTTGTTTGACCAGCTTCGTACTACCACCATTTTTTCTAAGATTGACCTACGCGGTGCGTACAATCTAATCCGAATAAGAGAGGGGGATGAATGGAAGACTGCCTTTAATACCCACTCAGGGCATTATGAATATTTGGTGATGCCTTTTGGGCTCTGTAATGCCCCGGCAGTCTTCCAGGATTTCATGAATGATGTGCTCAGGGAATATTTGGATAGATTCTTAGTTGTATACTTAGATGACATCCTAATCTTCTCCCATTCCCTGGAGGAACATCGGAAGCATGTACGCTTAGTCCTCCAGAAACTCAGAGACCACCGGCTTGGGGCGAAGCTGGAGAAGTGCGAATTTGAAGTTCAGCAAATCGCATTTCTAGGATATATTATCTCCCCAGAAGGTTTCCAAATGGAGGGTTCCAAGGTACAGGCAGTCCTGGATTGGGTGCAGCCCACTAGTTTGAAGGCGCTTCAGCGTTTCCTGGGCTTTGCAAATTTTTATAGACGATTTATCGCTGGATTTTCGTCTATAGTGGCGCCCTTGGTGGCACTCACTAAGAAAGGGGCGGATGTTGCTCACTGGTCTTGTGAGGCTAAAGCGGCTTTTGCCCGTCTCAAAAGGGCATTTGTCTCGGCCAAGGTGCTGCGACACCCAGATCCAGAGCGTCCTTTTGTGGTAGAGGTGGATGCCTCTGAGATGGGTATTGGGGCAGTGCTTTCTCAGATGGGAGTGTCTGATAATCGCCTTCATCCCTGTGCTTACTTTTCCCGTAAATTTTCGCCTGCCGAGATGAATTATGACGTGGGTAACCGGGAATTGTTGGCTATTAAGGATGCACTCGAGGAGTGGAGACACTGGCTTGAGGGGGCTAAGTTTGTGGTCTCAATTCTCACTGACCATAAGAATCTGGCATATTTAGAGTCAGCGAAGCGTCTCAATGCCAGGCAGGCACGATGGGCTTTGTTTTTTGCTCGCTTTAATTTTTTGATAACATATCGCCCTGGGTCAAAAAACATCAAGGCTGATGCGCTCTCGCTGAGTTTTGCTCCAATCCAGGAGACCACCGAGGAGCCGTTGCCCATTGTTTCCCCATCATGTATTAAAGTGGGCATTACCCAGGACCTCTTATCATTAGTCCTTAGAGCACAGGAGCAGGCTCCTCCAGACCTTCCGGTAGGTCTTTTGTTTGTGCCTCCTAGGTTAAGACAGCGAGTGTTCCTGGAATTCCATGCCAAGAAGTCTGCAGGTCACCCGGGTATTGCCAGAACTCGGGAGTTGCTATCTAGGGCGGTGTGGTGGCCCTCTGTGGCTAAGGATGTGGATCAGTGGGTTCGGGCATGTGACATCTGTGCCCGAAATAAGACTCCTAGAGGGGTTCCTGTTGGCCCATTACATCCACTCTCTATCCCATCTAAGCCATGGACCCACATTTCAATGGATTTTGTGGTGGACTTGCCCAAATCCTCGGGGATGACAGCCATCTGGGTTGTCGTTGACAGGTTTTCGAAGATGGCGCACTTCGTTCCACTGGTTGGGCTGCCATCGGCCAGACGCCTGTCTGAATTATTTATGCTGCATGTTGTGCGTCTCCACGGGTTGCCACTTGATGTGGTCTCTGACCGCGGATCCCAGTTTGTGGCCAAATTCTGGAGGGCATTTTGTTCCGATCTCCAGATTTCTGTCAGCTTGTCGTCGGGCTACCATCCGCAGTCTAATGGGCAGACTGAAAGGGTGAACCAGTCCTTGGAGCAGTTCCTCAGGTGTTATGTCTCCAAGTGTCAGACTGACTGGGTTGCTCATCTGTCCATGGCGGAGTTTGCCTATAACAACGCGGCTCACTCTGCTACAGGGATCTCTCCCTTCCTTTGTGTGTATGGGCATCATCCTAAGGCCAATTCTTTTGACCCCCTGGACTCCACGCCTGGTGGTTCCTCTGTGGTTTCGGTCCTTAGAGGTATTTGGCGGAAAGTGAAGAAAGCCCTTGTGTCTGTGTCATTAGTGACCAAAAGGGTTTTTGATAAGCGGAAAAGACCCTGCAGCTTCAAATTAGGAGACTTCGTCTGGTTGTCTACCAAGAATTTGAAGTTGAGACAGCCATCTCATAAGTTAGGCCCCCGGTTCATCGGCCCTTATAAGATCACCAGGGTTATCAATCCGGTGGCATTTCAGTTAGATCTGCCCCGTTCTTTGGGTATCAATAAAACATTTCATTGTTCCCTTTTAAAACGGGCGATTAGTAATCCTTCTTCCAGTGGAAGACCTTCCCCTCTTCTGATACGTGGCCAGAGGGAGTTTGTTGTTGAAAGGATTCTTGACTCCAAGGTGGTTCGGGGTCGGCTGTCATTTTTGGTGCACTGGAAGGGGTATGGCCCGGAGGAGCGGTCGTGGGTGCGCAGTTGTGATCTTCATGCCCCCAGACTGATACGCTCTTTCTTCTCGCAGTTCCCCGATAAACCCGGTGGTAGGGGTTCTTTGACCCCTCGTCAGAGGGGGGGGTACTGTTAGGGTCTCCTGCCCTGTGCTGCCACGTCGTCATGGCAACCGGGAGACAAGTGCTAGCGGAGTGACCTGAGCGCAGCTGATACTCCGGTTCGGGTCTTTTGCTGTGCAGTGGTTATAGGCTCTGTGCATGGCAGGGGATCCGGTGCTGGTTTTTGTGCTCACAGTCTGTGAGGTCTGAGTGGGGCGTGGACAGCACCTGCTTTATAAGGCCTCTTCTCAGGGTAAGCAGATGCTGCTGAATCTTTGTTGGTTAGTCAGTTTCTGAAAGTTAGCCAGTACTGTGTAGCTTTGTATTTGTTTGTTGCTTACTGCAAATAGGCCTGGGGATTTGGTATTACACTCTGCCAATCCAGACCTAGCAGTAAGACTGGAGTCAGTCGTTTAGCTTGCTGGGGTTCTGTTACTACTCTGTGAACTTAGCAAGTTTGCGGCTGTATTCTAAGATTTGCCTGTCTAATCCTGTCTCACTTTGCAAGGTGTCAGGGGTCAGTTTAGTGGCAGTAAGCTGAACCTGTGCACTGAAAGTGAGAATTAGGATTGTGGAGACTCTCCTTGTGTCTATCATTCCATCTCTGACCAAGGAGTTTACTGCCACACCCGTTGGTAACCCTTTAGGGTTTTGCTGTTGCCCTTAGCAACAGCATTTCGGGTTCTCTACGTATTAAAACACAACATCTTGCTTTTCTCATCTGAGCAGTTCTAATACAAGGGAGATACCCAGTTCCTTAGCCTTTGGGCTTCTCTGTTCACTTTGTGTGTATTTTGTTACCCTATCACCTTCTGTGTACGTTATGTCATATTCCCCAGTCTGTCTGTAAGTCCATTTGTTTTGCATAACAGTTCAAACACCAGTACATTCCTGCAGGCACTGGAGTGCATAACAGTCCTGACACCAGTACTTTCCTGCAGGCACTGGTGTGCATAACACAGTCTTAGCAGCCGCCAGTTCAGACCCAATTTTATTTAGGTCTTCTCCAACTAAAATGTCTCCCTTTAAAGGGAGTAACTCCAAAGGTCTTTTTGGAGTCCAGGTCCACCTTCCATGACCTCAACCACAGAATACAGCTAGCCAGGACAGATGTAGTCGACGTCTTGACCGCCAACACACCTGCCTCAGAGGAAGCCTCCTGTATGTAATAGGTGGCGGTGGTAATGTGAGACAGGTATTTTCTGGCATTGACAGATATATCGTCGGGCAGCTCATCCTCTATTGCCTGAACCCATGCTTTGATACCTTTTGCAGCCCAAGAGGCAGCAATGGTGGGTCTATGTACAGCGCCTGTAAGGGAGTAAACAGATTTCAGGCATCCCTCCACACACTTATCTGTCATTTTTTTCAGAGAAGTGACAGTGGTGACAGGCAGAGTGGATGACACCACTAGGCGGGTGACATGAGTATCCACCGGCAGTGAATTTTCCCACTTCTTACATAACTCTGCAGGGGGAGGATAGCGAGTTAAGGCCCGTTTAGAGAGAGAGGGAACTTTTTTCAGCTGGATTAGCCCAGGGTTCCTGCCTGATGTCCACCAAATGGTCAGAATGTGGTAATAGATTTTTAACCACCTTCTGCCTCTTAAACATATCAGTTTTCTTAGTGACAGTAGTGGATTCCTCAACATCATCAGTGTTTTCTAGGATTTGCTTAATAGAAACCACTACAGCAGGAACATCAATCTGTAATTCAGTCCATGTCAGAAACGCCTGATTCAGTGTCTGCCAGGACAGTACCCCCCGCTTCAGATGAAATATCTGAGAAATTGGTGGATTCAGAGGAGGAAGCAGCCCGCTTAGATGACCCAGAGACACGGGAGTGACCTGGGGTAGATTTTTGTCTGACCAAGGAATGAGTCAACTGCAACTGGTTAGACAAATCATCCGCCCAAGGCGGATTCATCGCAGGAACAATTTGAGGCTGTAATGGCACAGGTGGTCCCATAGGGGGCGTTAGGCGTTCCACTGGAGTACCCAGTAGGTTTGAGAACACAGCCCAGTATGGCTTCTGATTGGGTACAGGAGCTGCGGACTGATAGAGGGATGTATGACACAGAGTACACAGACCATCATACACAGATTCCCCCCTCAGATAATTTTGTGTGGCACATACTCTGCATGATGCAGGAGCGTCCCCAGATTTCCCGCCCTTTCTGTTAGACATTGTACACAAATGCAACACAGAGCGTTTTAGCACAACGAAGCCAGACAGAGTATAATTCCTCCGAATAATTCCGGTATTATGTGACTGAGTACACAGTAGAATACATGTAATAGGTAAATACTGTGACGTACTATATAAACGACCCTGACGCACCTAGTCCCCTAGGGTACAGAACTTAGTGATAGATTTTCTGGGAAACACTGAAAGTGAAACCTTACAGCAGAAACAGGCACACACAGTCACATTAGCAATGCAGATAATTACAGTATTATATGAACTAATATCCGGGTGGACAAGCCAGTCAGTTCGTTCTGCCAAATCCTCAATTCAAAACTGTTGAATCCTTATCTTCAACTGGACAGATTCAAGATGGAGTCAATCTGTTTTGTTATTGCTGCTATGGAAGCAGAGAAATGTTTAGCTTCCATAGACATCAAGCGCTGACAACCCAGTTTTGAAGAAAATTTTCTGCCAGAAAAAGCTTTTTCAGGACTGCCCAGCGCAGCCCTCCTGTTAGTGACTGCTTCTACAGGCACCAACTCAAAACTGAGCAGGGTTATAGAGGAGGCCCCATTGCATCTTTGGACAGCCTAAAGCTTTAGCCTGTTGGTGCTTCTCTGGATCAAGATCCACTCTATACCCAATGTTTCCCTGTAGAAACCAATGTACCCTGCTGCAGAAAATATTATATGAAAAATTCTTACCTTCTGATCCTCGGTTATAACAATAACTGTAAATTCAATTGACGGTGGAAAGGGTTCATTAGTTCCCTCTAGATATTTCTGTGTGATGGTAACGGAATTCACATCATTCAGGATTATATCCTTTTTGTTAGGAAACATAGAGAAGAGCATTTCCATCTCTAAGAGCTGAAGCGTAAGGCATTCCCTAGTGATGTCACTCATAGTAATACATGGACAGCAGAGTAGCTCCAACTCTACCAAGAGAAACATAGAATAAATGGTAGTTAGATGGCACACAGAAAGGTGTGTACATTGACTGGAGTCTGAGCTGCAAATACATTAGTTACTGTATGTTATGCAGTCTGCACTAAGGGCCTGATTCAGGGGAGATCACAGTCAGACGTAGCAGACTTGGCACAGTATGCTAATGACTCAGCCTCTGTGTTGTGTAAGAGATCCGCCACTGGCGTCTCAGATACGGCACTTATGTGCAAAAATACACAACGGGAACATCAATCGCATTACCCAACTTCTGACATTATTGGTGCTCAGAATGTCCGTCGCAAGTAAGATGCCAGGGCCAATCCAACTGCATATAATTTAAGAGTGGCTGACTAGGACACACCCAAAAAACGGTGGCAACATGCCTGCATTTTTGTAGCCATCCCCATTACCTCCTTCAAACGGCCACTTTGCAAATAAATCCTCACTGCGTTTGCTAATCAATTGCTGTGCATGTGCAGTGTGGCTGTGCTGCATGAGGTGGCAAAAAAAAAAAATCACTCCACTGTGTCAGACATTGACATTGCGTGCATCTCTGACTCAGGCCCTAAGCCACCAGGGCATACAGTATTCTCTCTGGGCTTCCTTCCAGTGCTCCAGATTCATCCACAGTCCAATAATTATAGGATACATTTTTGGGATGAAATTCATTTTGGGGCATGCCTTTTTTTGTGGTAGAAAATGAAGGCCGCAAGCTCCAATAGAGTAGGGACACATCAGGGGTGGGACTACCGGTGGTGCAGACGATTCAATGCACGAGGCCTACGGCAATGCAAGGGCCGGCAGCCGGCGACATTATCAGTGCTAACAATAAGTGACTCATTATAGTATGCCGGATGGTTAATCACAAAGGAGAAGGCGGTCCCGTCCCCTTAGGGGACAGTTACCGGCATCATCACTACTGACACTTGAAGACTGCAGAGAGTGTCAGTAAGCTAATTTTTGCACCTGGACCTACCACTCACTAATTCAGCCACTGGGACAGGTAAATCATAAAGCAATCTTTAGAAATATGTTGGCACTACATGAATAAAGGTTAATAACTATTAAAAATAAATTAGCTGCACCACTCTTAATTAATTAATCTAAAGGTGCAGACACACTGGCCGATATATCGGTCATTCTATTGAACGGCCGATATAGCGCGGGTCCGTCGGCCAGTGTGTACGAGCGAAATGTTGCTTCATCCCTGCAGCACAGCCAACGGCCAATATATCTAACAATATATTGGGGCATTGTGCGGTGTGTATGGGTGGTCAGCCACCCGCCTGCACACTTGCTGCAGATGCCGGCGGTGACTGACAGCTGAACTGGGTGGGTGCATGTAAATGCCCGCCCAGTTTGTGACGTCAGTCCCAATGGATCGGGCAGTGTGTAAGCTCAACACACTGTCCGGTCCGTCTGTAGATATATCTTCAGATCAATTGATCTGCAGATATATCTATCAGTGTGTACCCAGCATAAGACTCAAAGGAAGCTAAAAGGAGCTGTATTTGTGGAGAAAAACATTAAAATGTAAAAATAGGATTTTTACTAACCATAAAATCTCTACCTCTGAGTTTATCTGGGGGATGCTGCTTTATTCATTACCTCTAGGTTAGAGTGTGGGCTATGGTGGCAAGGCAAAAGAACACTAAAAGCTGACTCCTCCCCCTCTAAACCCTCTCACCTCCAGCAGTACCTCAGTCTACATTTAGCAAAGCTGCATGGAGGAATATATGTGAGCCATTATCTTTGTGAAGACTCTGGGATCCATGGACAGACCGAAAATAGGAGCTTGGAATTGGTAATGGCGAGCTTCCACTGCAAAGTGGTGATTTACTTATTTAGTAACAATTTCTTATATAGCGCAGCATATTCCGTTGCGCTTTACAATTGGAAACAACAATGATAAAACAAAATTGGGTAATAACAAACAGTCATAGAGGTAGGAAGGCCCTGCTCGCAAGCTTACAATCTATAGGGAAATAGGTATTGATACACAAGGATAGATGCTATCCACCAGATTGCAACGGTTCTTGGTGGGCTGTATAATATGGTCACACAGTAATGTTGGCCTGGGGTCAGGAGGATGGGAAAGTGGAGAAAGAGAAAATATGTGAGGATATGTGTGGACTGTACCGTGGGTATGTAAACTGGACAGGAAAGTTTATGAAGGTTATGTGGGCGGTTCCAGAATTTAATAAGCTTGTCTGAAGAGGTGAGTTTTCAGGGAACGCTTGAAGGTTTGGAGACTAGAGGAGAGTATTACTGTGTGTGGGAGGGCATTCTATAGAGTTGGTGTAGCCCGAAGAAAGTTTTTCAATCGTGAATGGAAGCAAATGATAAGTGTGGATGAGAGACGTAGATCTTGTGAAGAGCGAAGAGGTTCTGTTGAGAGATATTTTGAGATAAGTGGAGAGATGTACATTGGTGCAGTTTGGTTAATGGCCTTGTGTTTAAGTAAAAGTATTTTATATTGAAATTGGTAGAATACAGGTAACCAATGGAGGGACTGAGAGTGGATCTGCAGCCAATGAACGTCTAGCGAGGAAGATCAGCCTCGCAGCTGCATTCAGAATGGATTGTAGTGGTGAGAGTCTCTTTTTGGTAAGACCAGTAAGAAGACTATTACAGTAATCAATGCATAGATTATAGTTTTTGCAAAGTCTTGTGTAAGGTATGTTCGTATTTTGGATATGTTTTTTAGATGTATGTAACATGATTTTGAGACAGATTGAATGTGGGGAACAAAGGACAGTTTAGAGTCAAAGATGACACCTAGGCAGCGAGCTTGTGGGGTAGGATTGATTGTTGAGTTCTCAACAGTGATAGAGATATCAGGTTGGTAACTACTATTGGCCTGTGGAATTATAATTAGCTCTGTTTTGGAAATACTAAGTTTTTGGTGGCGAGATGACATCCAAAATGAAACGGCAGAAAGGCATTCAGTGACACGGACCAATACAGATGGTGATAAATCTGGGGTGGATAGGTAGATTTGAGTATCATTGGCGTACAGATGATACCGAAATTCAAAAGAGCTGATTAGTTTGCCAAGAGACTTGGTATAGATAGAGAAAAGCAGAGGACCTAAGACTGAGCCTTGTGGTACTCCAACTGAAAGAGCTAGCAAAGAGGAGGTGGATTCAGAGAAGCGGACACTAAAGGAGCGAATAGATAGGTAGGATTGGAACCAAGAAAGAGCTGTGTATTGAAAACCTAGGGATTGTAGCGTTTGTATGAGAAGAGGGTAGTCAACAGTGTCATAGCAGCAGAGAGATCTAGAAGAATAAAAAGTGTGTAATGGTCTTTGGACTTCGCAGTGACTAGATCATTCACTACTTTAGTCAGTGCTGTCTCTGTGGAGTGTTGGGAACAAAAGCCTGACTGAAGTGGGTCCAAAAAATTGTGTGAATTAAGAAAGTGTGTGAGGCGAGTGGAGGCAAGTCTCTCAAGTAGCTTGGAGAGGCATGGGAGCTGAGAGATGGGGCGGTAGTTTGAGAGAGTTAGGGTCAGAATTTTTTTTTTTTCAGAATGGGCGTAATCACTGCATGCTTGAACAGTGAAGGAAAGATACCAGTAGATAGAGAGATTACAGATGTTAGTTAAGCTTGTGATGAGCACAGGAGACACAGATTTACTTATTTGTGATGAAGTCCCTTTCAGATGGGAAGATGGAGGTAGGCGTCCTTGATGTCAATGGAAGCTAAACATTTCTCTGCTTCCATAGCAGCAATAACAAAACAGATTGACTCCATCTTGAATCTGTCCAGTTGAAGATAAGGATTCAACAGTTTTAAATTGAGGATTTGGCAGAACGAACTGACTGGCTTGTCCACCCGGAAAAGACTGGGGTAAAATCCGAGACCCTGTTGATGTGGAGGGACTGGGATGATTACCCCGCATCGGACAGAGAAGCGATAGCCTAAAGTAAGGCTGTTTCCTGTTTGGATCCTGAGGAAGAGGGGTAACAAAGTCTGTGTGGCAACTGTTTCCGCAGATACAGAATGTATTCCCTGGATATGACTCCACTCACCCAACGATCTGGATCTGTTTAAAGCCAAACAGCCTGAAACCAGAATAAGCAGCCCCACCTACCAGTTGGGGACAGATTGCATGGCTGTGGTAGTCATGCTAAGGTTCTTATCGGTAGTCTTAAGTCCAGGTCAACGTGCACTCTGGGAGCCTCAGCCCTGGAATGCACCTCTACGGGAAAACGGGAAGTGTCCCAGAAGATAAGAGCCTCTACTTTGGGTCTGAAAGGACCGAAACTTGGAAGGCTTGGTTCTAACTATTTGCACCAGAAGGTAAGGGCTTTTGCTACCTGTAGCCTGGGAAATAACCTTCGTAAACTCTGAACCAAAAATAAATTCATCTTCAAAAGGGACCGTCTCTAAGGTATGTTTTGAATCGGAATCTGCATTCCATGAACGTACCCATTGGGAATGTCTGGTGACGCCGTCAGGGCAAAGATACAAGATTGGGGAGAAATGAAATCCAATAAGGCATCATTAACACATGACAGAGCTTCAGTGATCTGAGTCGTCATTGGAATAACCTGAGATGGATCCTCAGACTGAACTCCAGACATGATGCGTGTCATCCAATCCTCAATGACTCAGGCACTAGCCAGGATAAGACGAAGGGATACCCCCCGCCAGAGTGAAAATTGATTTTAGAACCATCTCACTCTTTCTATCCGCGGATTCTTTCACAGCAACAGACTGCACAGTAGACATGACAGTCTGTCACGGACCCCGGCCGCCCCACTCTCCGGATACACCAATCCGAGAGTTGCGCCAGTGCCGTGCGAATCAACGCACCCACCAGCAAAGACTTTTCAAAGTATTACGGACATTGCAGGCGTCTTTAGCTTTACCTGTAACCACAAATCTCAATATCTCTTGAAAAAAATAGGTTATATGGAGTTCGCTTGACTTGGGTTCAAGAACACAGCAGTCAGAACTAATTATATTTTTATTATAATTAAGAAGTATCTTCGGGTTTACAAGGGTAAATAGATTACAAAGAATATAAGAAAGGATATACAGGTTACTAGCAATCTCAATAAACAAAAAGGGAATAAAGAAAATAAGAAACTAATTACTCTTACGTAGTGCATTAAGATCTGTGTGAGGAAGCTTCACAAAGAAAATAAACATCCATCCAGGCATGGGCAGCCACTTCCATCAGAATGAACAGGGATCTATCAGTGATTCACGTAGTTGTAGGCCACCAAGCCCCTCAGCCCCCACCTCTTTGAAAGGTTAACCCTTACTCTGCTGGGCCCATTCATATCCAGCAGTGGAAGGTCACTCTCCTTGTAATATCTATAGAATGCCTGTGATCTGTGTGTCACATCTTTCTAAGGATGGAGTTGAAGCTCCAGAGGTTTATGAAGCTAGTCAGGAAATAGAATTTCTGAACATTCCTTTCAGGCAGGGGGCATTTGTCACACTTCCCTGGTCTGTTTACAGAGCCCCCTTTTGACATAACAAACTAATTGGGCTTGTCAGACCTCAATGGCCAGAGCTTGGCAATATCTGCTTTGAACACATGCTTTTGATGTAGAAATACAATCCCCTTTTACAACGTCCCCAGCCACATATAATTTATACTTTTGACAATACACAACTCTGAGGTCAGCTCACAGGAGAAGTTATGAGATTTCTCTGACAATCACCTATGCCAGCGGTGGCCAACCTGTGACTCTTGAGCTGCATGTGGCTCTTTCTTTCTTTAAATGTGGCTCCCGACACTTGAAGTCGCATTACCACAACAGATCCGGTAACCACTGCACTCCAGAAAGACACGCAGACTCACTACGAGGTCTGTGGACTGAGGGAGCCAGATACTAGAGATAAAACGCCCACCGTCAAACAGAGGATCCTTAACCCCCATTTCACATCGCCAATGCAGGATCCCACCCGGGAATTAGAAACAGTCCTTTCCCGGGTGGGATCCGGCATTGGACCCTAACAGGTGGCTTCCCGACCTGGCAATTTGCTGGGTCAGTTGCCATAGCTGCAGAGGGTGTGAGGCGGCAGCGGGGGTGGAGGATGCGCTGGGAGTTGAGCTCATCTCCGCGCCACCTCTCTCTATGTAGTAAACGGGTCCCGGGTCGCATTGACCCGGGAACCCGTTTACGCTGCTACTGACTCTGCATTCAACCCAGGAATAACACTGCTTATAACCTGGGTTGAATTACCGGGTCAGGCGACCCAGGAATTCGACCATGGCCCCTTTCACACCAACCCGTGTCCACCCGGCAATATGCCGGGTCGATACCGGGATATTTGTGTGGTGTGAAAGGGGTAATAGGAGCTGCTACAATGGCATGAGGTGGGGGGGGGCTCTGAAGTGACACATGAGGGTTCTAGCAGGAGTGACATGTGGGGGAGCTGACTGGAGTGACACAGCAGGGTGCTGGCTGAAGTGACACATGGGAAAGCTGAAGTGTACTATGTGAATCATCTTTCATTATATTTTATGTGGTTCTGGCTTTTTCAATTATTTTATGCGGAAGTGATTTCTTCAGTGTATTTTATGTTGGATCTGGCTTTCAAAAATGATTTTATGTGTATCTGGCTTTTTCAATGTATTTTATACCAGGGGTCACACCCCATTTTTGCATGCTCGCCTTCGGCTCTTTGACGTACTTAACAAGATTATTTGGCTCTTTGACTCTGACTGGTTGGCCACCCCTGACCTATGCCAATCTCGTGATGGGTGCATCCACTTTAGGCGGAACCTCCCATGATTTTGTATCCTCATCTTTAAAAGGATATAAATATTTTAGTTTTCTAGGAACCTGAACCTTTGCATCAGGCTTTAACCAGGCCTCTTTTAATTCCTTGTCAATATTAGAAAAAGATGGAAAGACAGCAATTTGTTTCTTCTTCCTGAGGCACTTTAGCATCCTCTAGCTGTAATGTCTGACAAACAGCTTCAATTAAAAATATGACACCAGAACCTAAAGAGGAATCTTCCTCCCATTCGGAAGTATCCTTTCAGTCCGGATCTATTTCCCCATCTTTGTAAGAAGAGGCATAAGCATCTTGTTCGTCCCCGGAAATGAAAAGGGGGAAGGTTCCGGGCTATGCTCGTAGTTGCAGTAGAACCTTAGGATGCAACCATCTTATTTAAGGAAGTGGCCATGTCAGAGTGATACCCGCTCATATTACAAGCCCATAGAGGATCCTCAATAGCAACAGGGGAAGGTCTAACATCATTACCAGATCCTGAAGCTTCAATAGTCTGAGCCTGACGCAGCTCAGCTATAGTATCAGCCATAGTTCTTGCCCACCGTGGCCTTTCAGACTGGACTGTTGAGGTCCCAGACAGGGAAACACAGGTACCGCAGCACAAGCTGATCAGGGAGCAACTGGCTCTGTGCAGTTTGAGAAAAAAGCAAAATTACTTGTAAGTGTGAAAGTTGCTAATAAATGCAGTGAAAAACAATCAGACCAGGGTCACTGTGCAATGTGAATGGGTTGCCGGGTCGATGCGACATGTTTCCTGTTCACACTGTATAGATGGGCGGCGCTTAGAGATCGTCTGATCTCCAAGCGCCGCATCCACATGTGTTACTGCTGAAGTCACCAACCGGGCAATATGCCAGGCTGGAGACATCTGTGTGAAAGGGGCCTCACCGGGTCGCACCCATGTATGGCTCCCGGGTACAACCTGTTATATGTGGTCTAAAAGGGGTACTTTAGACCCACAATACTTGCTATTGTGCAGCGCTGTGTGCAGAGGATGACAGGCAGCGGCCCTCCAGCTTGCTGCGGCAGTTGGAAATGTAAAATGGTGCCAGGACAGATCCTGTAGGGAAGTTGAGGGCGAAGCTATACTGTGAGGCAGCCTGGACATGATAAGCGCCGCCCCACCACCGTGCATAACTGCTGTAGCAGCCGAGCTCCGCTCCCTGTGTAGGCGGCTTTAATCGTTGTGACTGAGTCGCTATGTGGCAAGTGCTGATGATCGGCAACAGGCTGCTGCTGAAGTGCTGATCAGGGAAGGGGTGTCAGTGTACTGCAGTGTCCCTCCAAAAGGTATGCACTGCCACTGACTGAGTTATATTTTGTTGCTCTGTCTCTCTCTATGCATGTACAGATATGTATATTTATAGTACCATATTGCTGCCCTGACTTGACATTTATTGTCAAATCTAAGCATATGTTTATATATATAGTATATAGGTATGTATGTGCATATATGTATGACTGTATGTGTGTGTGTGTGTGTGTGTGTGTGTGTGTGTGTATATATATATATATATATATACACACACACACATCCATATGCACATACGGTCATACATATATATATTACTTAACAATGCCCTCAGTCTCTGTACCCTCTCTACAGTACCCCCTTGCAAAGACACCCCCTACTCATCTCCCAGCATGGCTCTGATCCCCCTCCCATTGCAGCTCCTTCCCAACCCCATCCCCCCAACAGTTCAGTCCCGCACACCCATCATCGATCTACCCGACCCCTGCAGCATCACAGTTCCATCGCGAAGTCCTTGCTTTCATACTAAGGGGCTAATTCAGGTTGGATCGTAGTGTGCAGTGTGCGATCACAGTGTGCGATCCAACCGTAATTTTTGCTGAAAAGATGTGGGCGCATGCACAGCGCCCGTCCTGCGCATGTGCCCGCATTTTCTGCGGGGAGGGGCACAGAAAATGCAATTGCCTCTGCCTGTCAATCAGGCAGAGGGGGTCGCAGGGCGGCAACGCTCTGTTTCCAGGAAGGAGACGGAGCATTGTGGGGGCAGGGCAGAGCGACCGGTGGGCGGAGCCGGAAGAACGGGGTCGTGTCGTGGACGTGATCGCGGCAGCTGCGTGACGTCACACGCAGCCGCTGTGATCAGGAAACTGGCAGCGAGTCTCCTGCGGCCGTAGCTAAGCTGCGCCGGCAGGAGGCTCCCACAGCCAGAGAGATAATGCCACAGTTGGGGGACACTTTTATACTGGTCCCTGTGGTTGTGGCATTACCCCCCCAACTAGTCACCCCTGGCCCCGCAGCCTAACCCAAATGTTGGCATTCCTCAGAATGTTGACCTTTCATATGTCAACATTGTGAACATGTCACCATTTTGTAGATGTCAACAAGTCCCATTTAACAATGTCGACATAACTCTCAACATTGTGATTGTTGCCATGGTGACTGCACCCTATAAATATTATACCATACTGTAATGCCCACAATTCAAACTACACCACATAGTTGTAGCAGTAATGTTAATTTCAACATTAATTAAAACACTCTGCCACAAAAAATCCTTGAGCGAACATTAATATGGTGGTTAGATTTAATATAGTCTCACTATGGTGCAGAGGCGGAACTAGCGGCGCTGCAGCCGATACATTGCTCTAGGGTCTGCCGCAGTGAAGGGTCCCACAGACTCATTATATATGCCGCTGCGCTGCCTGCTTCCAGTGCCCCAGACTCAAAGCAGCTGCTGCCTGCTCTATCCTGAACACAGAGGCTAAACATGGCAATTGACAGTGGTTGTGGTCCAGGACCGTCCGGAAGGGGAGGACAGGCTGCTCTCTCCCTTCTCCTCCCCTCTCACTTCCTCCCCCCAGAGTGACACAGTGATGCTCACTAGTGCAGGCTTGGCTTAAATGAGTGACAGACTGCGGTCCATGTCCGAGCAGAGGTGGAGGAGGGGCCTTCTCCTCCCCTCTACTCGCAGCTCCTCCCCCCAGACTCAGTATCCCTGCCTGGCATTTTGCTGTTGCCGTGTCCCGACGTCATGATCTAGTGACCGTTCTCGCCCCAAAAGGAGAAGAGCTTCGCTTGCCCATCACCCGTTGGTCCCAGGCTTTGTAGCTGCTGTGTCGGACAGGGGAAGATAGTCACCTGCTTCTCTGCATACACAAGGATCGTGATGGAGTAGGTGAAAGGTTAGTTCCTCAATCACAGCAAACTCTTGTTCTCTCCCACCCCTCTCTTTCTCCCCTGTCTCTCTCTTTTCTCAGTTTTCATGTTAAACCCATACGTTTTTTCTGTTTGCCTCACTGATACTCCCTCGTACAGACACCTCATATGCCTGCTTCTACCATTCACCCTTTGCCCTTCCCTGTCATCCCCTGCCTCACCCCAACACACTCTGCTTCTCCATCACCCTCTCCCCGTCACCCACTGCCTCCCCGTCACCCACTCTCCATCACCGTCTGCCTCTCCCTGTCAACCTCTCTCCATTACCCTCTCCATGTCACCCACTGCTTCTCCCTGTCATCCTTTCCCTGTCACCCTCTGCCTCTTTGTGCCACCCTCTTTCTGTCACAAGCTGCTTCTCCCTGTCATCCACTACTTGTCCCCCTTTCCCCATCACCCTCTCTCCGTCACTGTCTCTGCCATGTAGCATATTGTGAACTGTGGGTGGGGCGGAGGAGGGGGCGGCAAAGCATATTTTTGCACTTGGGACAACCACTCACAAGTTCTGCCACTGCTATGGTGTATATTTATTAACCAGTCTGCCATTCAAATATGTGGAAACTATTTCCAAAAGTTTAAAGGCAGAATTAAGTATCCTTCAGATGTACTAAAGAGAAAAGCAGGCTTCCCCTCCAGCATCTGTTCCCATAATGTGCTGTGTGGGCAAACGCCATGTTAGCCTATCACAGCTATGGGGTTGCCCTGCCAGAGAAGATCTTGTGATCCCTCTTTGGTGGGCTTTAGGGCTTCCCAAAGCGATTTGTGGCTTTGATGCATTGAACACCTGGAAAGTCAAGCATGCACAGTAGACACAAGGGGTCTGTAGATAGAAATAAAGTGATCACGGATGCATTCGCTATGTTTCTTCCTGATCAATGGGGCTGGCTTTCATTAAGATTAATACATCCAAGCAGAAGAACAATCCTTATTGCCTTGATATATGACAAAAAAAGGATTCTTAATTTCTATAAGCAGTCTGCATATTTGTATAAATATGTCCTTATAGCTAGTTATAAGCAGGGCCGGTTCCGGGGCTTCTTGCGCCCCGGGCGGCATTAGGGTGTGTGGCTTCATACAGGGGGCATGGTCAGTTACGCCCCCTGTACTGTAGTAGGATGTGCGGTGCGCGATGACGTCTAGTTTCCCTTCACAACGGGCAGCCGACGAAGGGAAACTAGACGCTACGTGTCTAGTTTCCCTTCACAGTGGGCAGCGGCAGCGGGGGGCACAGCAGCAGCGGATCTTGCCATGGTGCGGCACCCTCCGGATGGCGCCGGCGCCCTCCGGATGGCGCCAGCACCCTCCGGAAGGCGGCGCCCCGGGCAAAAGTCCTGCTTGCCCATGGCAAGATCCGCTACTGGTTATAAGGTAAGGGATTTTTTTTCATACATAGAGAAATTTCACATTAATGACACCACTAAGTGACACGTATGCTCATTAGTAGAGGGGTTTCACATTTACATTATCAGTAAGTGCCATTTTTCATTTTTTTACATATTACAGTTACATTCACATTACACTATTGATATAATAAGAATTTACTTACCGATAATTCTATTTCTCGGAGTCCGTAGTGGATGCTGGGGTTCCTGAAAGGACCATGGGGAATAGCGGCTCCGCAGGAGACAGGGCACAAAAAAGTAAAGCTTTACTAGGTCAGGTGGTGTGCACTGGCTCCTCCCCCTATGACCCTCCTCCAGACTCCAGTTAGGTACTGTGCCCGGACGAGCATACACAATAAGGGAGGCATTTTGAATCCCGGGTAAGACTCATACCAGCCACACCAATCACACCGTACAACTTGTGATCTAAACCCAGTTAACAGTATGACAACAGAAAGGGCCTCTTAAAGATGGCTCCTTAACAATAACCCGAATTAGTTAACAATAACTATGTACAAGTATTGCAGATAATCCGCACTTGGGATGGGCGCCCAGCATCCACTACGGACTCCGAGAAATAGAATTATCGGTAAGTAAATTCTTATTTTCTCTATCGTCCTAAGTGGATGCTGGGGTTCCTGAAAGGACCATGGGGATTATACCAAAGCTCCCAAACGGGCGGGAGAGTGCGGATGACTCTGCAGCACCGAATGAGAGAACTCCAGGTCCTCCTTTGCCAGGGTATCAAATTTGTAAAATTTTACAAACGTGTTCTCCCCCGACCACGTAGCTGCTCGGCAGAGTTGTAATGCCGAGACCCCTCGGGCAGCCGCCCAAGATGAGCCCACCTTCCTTGTGGAGTGGGCTTTTACAGTTTTAGGCTGTGGCAGGCCTGCCACAGAATGTGCAAGTTGAATTGTGTTACAAATCCAACGAGCAATCGACTGCTTAGAAGCAGGTGCGCCCAACTTGTTGGGTGCATACAATATAAACAGCGAGTCAGATTTTCTGACTCCAGCCGTCCTTGCAATGTATATTTTTAAGGCTCTGACAACGTCCAACAACTTGGAGTCCTCCAAGTCGCTAGTGGCCGCAGGCACCACAATAGGTTGGTTCAGATGAAATGCTGATACCACTTTAGGGAGAAAATGCGGACGAGTCCGCAGTTCTGCCCTATCCGAATGGAAGATTAGATAAGGACTTTTATAAGATAAAGCCGCCAATTCAGATACTCTCCTGGCAGAGGCCAGGGCTAGTAACATAGTCACTTTCAATGTGAGATATTTCAAATCCACCTTTTTCAATGGTTCAAACCAATGGGATTTGAGGAAATCTAAAACTACATTTAGATCCCACGGTGCCACCGGAGGCACCACAGGAGGCTGTATATGCAGTACTCCCTTGACAAAAGTCTGGACCTCAGGGACAGAGGCCAATTCTTTTTGGAAGAATATTGACAGGGCCGAAATTTGAACCTTAATGGATCCCAATTTGAGACCCATAGATAATCCTGATTGCAGGAAATGTAGGAAACGACCCAGTTGGAATTCCTCCGTCGGAACCCTCCGATCCTCGCACCACGCTACATATTTTCGCCAAATGCGGTGATAATGTTTCACGGTGACTTCCTTCCGTGCCTTAATCAAGGTAGGAATGACTTCTTCTGGAATGCCTTTCCCTTTTAGGATCTGGCGTTCAACCGCCATGCCGTCAAACGCAGCCGCGGTAAGTCTTGAAAAAGACAGGGACCCTGCTGTAGCAGGTCCCTTCTCAGAGGTAGAGGCCACGGTTCGTCCGTGAGCATCTCTTGAAGTTCCGGATACCAAGTCCTTCTCGGCCAATCCGGAACCACTAGTATTGTCCTTACTCTTCTTTGCCGTATGATCTTCAATACCTTTGGTATGAGCGGCAGAGGAGGAAACACATACACTGACTGGTACACCCAAGGAGTTACCAGTGCGTCCACAGCTATTGCCTGTGGATCTCTTGACCTGGCGCAATATTTGTCCAGTTTCTTGTTGAGGCGAGACGCCATCATGTCTACAATTGGTCTTTCCCAACGGTCTATTAACATGTTGAAGACTTCTGGATGTAGACCCCACTCTCCCGGATGAAGATCGTGTCTGCTGAGGAAGTCTGCTTCCCAGTTGTCCACGCCCGGGATGAACACTGCTGACAGTGCTATCACGTGATTCTCCGCCCAGCGAAGAATCTTGGCAGCTTCTGCCATTGCACTCCTGCTTCTTGTGCCGCCCTGCCTGTTTACATGGGCGACAGCCGTGATGTTGTCCGACTGAATCAACACCGGCTTTCCTTGCAGGAGAAGTTCCGCCTGGCTTAGAGCATTGTAGATTGCTC
Source organism: Pseudophryne corroboree (assembly GCF_028390025.1). NCBI lineage: Eukaryota > Metazoa > Chordata > Amphibia > Anura > Myobatrachidae > Pseudophryne > Pseudophryne corroboree. Next base: position 435,913,229 of record NC_086447.1, on the reverse strand, counting down.
TTAGTTCCAGAATGTTTATGTGAAGAGACTTTTCCAGACTCGTCCATACTCCCTGGAAGTTTCTTCCTTGTGTGACTGCTCCCCAGCCTCTCAGGCTGGCGTCCGTGGTCACCAGGATCCAATCCTGAATGCCGAATCTGCGGCCTTCTAATAGGTGAGCCTTCTGCAACCACCACAGAAGTGACACCCTTGTCTTTGGTGACAGGGTTATTCGCAGGTGCATCTGCAGATGCGACCCTGACCATTTGTCCAACAGATCCCTTTGGAATATTCTTGCATGGAATCTGCCGAATGGAATTGCTTCGTAAGAAGCCACCATTTTTCCCAGGACTCTTGTGCATTGATGTACTGACACTTTTCCTGGTTTTAGGAGGTTCCTGACCAGATCGGATAACTCCTTGGCTTTTTCCTCTGGAAGGAAAACCTTTTTCTGAACCGTGTCCAGAATCATTCCTAGGAACAGCAGACGAGTTGTCGGGATTAAATGGGATTTTGGAATATTCAGAATCCACCCGTGTTATCTTAGCACCTCTTGAGATAGTGCTAAAGCTGTCTCCAGCTGTTCTCTGGACCTTGCCCTTATTAGGAGATCGTCCAAGTATGGGATAACTAATACGCCTTTTCTTCGAAGAAGAATCATCATCTCGGCCATTACCTTGGTAAAGACCCGAGGCGCCGTGGACAATCCGAACGGCAGCGTCTGAAACTGATAGTGACAGTTTTGAACAATGAACCTGAGGTACCCCTGGTGTGCGGGGTAAATCGGAACGTGTAGATACGCATCCTTGATGTCCAAGGATACCATAAAGTCCCCTTCTTCCAGGTTCGCTATCACTGCTCTGAGTGACTCCATCTTGAACTTGAACTTTTTTATGTAGAGGTTCAAGGACTTCAGATTTAGAATAGGCCTTACCGAGCCATCCGGCTTCGGTACCACAAATAGAGTGGAATAATACCCCTTTCCTTGTTGTAATAGGGGTACTTTGACTATCACCTGCTGAGCGTACAGCTTGTGAATGGCTTCCAACACCCTCTCCCTTTCGGAAGAGACGGTTGGTAAGGCAGACTTCAGGAAACGATGAGGAGGATCCGTCTCTAATTCCAACCTGTACCCCTGAGATATTATCTGCAGGATCCAGGGGTCTACCTGCGAGTGAGCCCACTGCGCGCTGTAATTTTTGAGACGGCCCCCCACTGTCCCCGAGTCCGCTTGAGAGGCCCCAGCGTCATGCTGAGGTTTTTGCAGGAGCCGGGGAGGGCTTCTGTTCCTGGGAAGGAGCTGCCTGTTGGTGTCTCTTCCCTCTTCCTCTGCCTCGTGGCAGGTACGACAAGCCCTTTGCTCTCTTATTTTTGTAGGAGCGAAAAGGCTGCGGTTGAAAGGTCGGTGCCTTTCTCTGTTGGGGAGTGACTTGAGGTAAAAAAGTGGATTTCCCGGCAGTAGCCGTGGCCACCAAGTCTGATAGACCAACTCCAAATAACTCCTCCCCTTTATACGGCAAAACCTCCATGTGACGTTTTGAATCCGCATCGCCTGTCCACTGTCGTGTCCATAAGGCTCTTCTGGCTGAAATGGACATAGCACTCACCCGAGATGCCAGTGTGCAAATATCCCTCTGTGCATCACGCATATAGATAAATGCATCCTTTATTTGTTCTAACGACAGTAAAACATTGTCCCTATCTAGGGTATCAATATTTTCAATCAGGGATTCTGACCAAACTACTCCAGCACTGCACATCCAGGCAGTTGCTATAGCTGGTCGTAGTATAACACCTGCATGTGTGTATATATTCTTTTGAATAACTTCCATCTTTCTATCTGATGGATCCTTAAGTGCGGCCGTCTCAGGAGAGGGTAACGCCACTTGTTTGGATAAGCGTGTGAGCGCCTTGTCCACCTTAGGGGGTGTTTCCCAGCGCGCCCTAACCTCTGGCGGGAAAGGGTATAATGCCAATAACTTTTTTGAAATTATCAACTTTTTATCAGGAGCAACCCACGCTTCATCACACACGTCATTTAATTCTTCTGATTCAGGAAAAACTGTTTGTAGTTTTTTCACACCATACATAATACCCTGTTTTACGGTATCTGTAGTATCAGCTAAATGTAACGTCTCCTTCATTGCCAAAATCATATAACGTGTGGCCCTACTGGAAAATACGTTTGAATTTCTACCGTCGTCACTGGAATCAGTGCCCGTGTCTGGGTCTGTGTCGACCGACTGAGGCAAAGGGCGTTTTACAGCCCCTGACGGTGTTTGAGGCGCCTGGACAGGCATTAATTGATTGTCCGGCCGCCTCATGTCCTCAACTGACTGTTTAAGGGAAGATAAACCATCACGTAATTCCACAAATAAAGGCATCCATTCTGGTGTCGACCCCCTGGGGGGTGACATCTGCATATTTGGCAATTGCTCCGCCTCCACACCAATATCGTCCTCATACATGTCGACACCACGTACCGACACACACCGCAAACTCACAGGGAATGCTCTAATGAAGACAGGACCCACTAGCCCTTTTGGGGAGACAGAGGGAGAGTCTGCCAGCACACACCACAAAGCGCTATATAAACAAGGGATATCCTTATATTAAGTGCTCCCTTATAGCTGCTTTAATATATATATATATAGCCATTAATGTGCCCCCCCTCTCTGTTTTACCCTGTTTCTGTAGTGCAGTGCAGGGGAGAGACCTGGGAGCCGTTCTGACCAGCGGAGCTGTGACAGAAAATGGCGCCGTGTGCTGAGGAGATAGGCCCCGCCCCTTTTTCGGCGGGTTCTTCTCCCGCTATTTTTCCAGTCAGGCAGGGGTTAAATATCTCCATATAGCCCCTATGGGCTATATGTGAGGTATTTTTAGCCTTGTATAAGGTTTATATTTGCCTCTCAGAGCGCCCCCCCCCAGCGCTCTGCACCCTCAGTGACTGCCCAGTGAAGTGTGCTGAGAGGAAAATGGCGCACAGCTGCAGTGCTGTGCGCTACCTTATGAAGACTGAGGAGTCTTCAGCCGCCGGTTTCCGGACCTCTTCACGCTTCAGCATCTGCAAGGGGGTCGGCGGCGCGGCTCCGGGACCGGACTCCACGGCTGGGCCTGTGTTCGATCCCTCTGGAGCTAATGGTGTCCAGTAGCCAAGCAGCAAATCCACTCTGCATGCAGGTGAGTTTACTACTTTCCCCCTAAGTCCCACGTTGCAGTGATCCTGTTGCCAGCAGGACTCACTGTAAAGAAAAAAACCTAAACTAAACTTTCTCTAAGCAGCTCTTTAGGAGAGCCACCTAGATTGCACCCTTCTCGTTCGGGCACAAAATCTAACTGGAGTCTGGAGGAGGGTCATAGGGGGAGGAGCCAGTGCACACCACCTGACCTAGTAAAGCTTTACTTTTTTGTGCCCTGTCTCCTGCGGAGCCGCTATTCCCCATGGTCCTTTCAGGAACCCCAGCATCCACTTAGGACGATAGAGAAAAGCTAATAGGGGTGGGGTGATTGAGGTTTTTGAAGGTAGGTGCTAGTCACACCCTACAGTACAGACCACACCCTCTGTGCAGGCCACACCTCCAGAACATTGGTCACAACCCCCATATCACTAGTAACATCCCCTTCAGCGCCGATCACACCCCTTGCAGCAGCACATAATAGGCCTTCATAAATTTCAGCTCCAGGCCCATGTGGACCTTAATCTGGCACTGGTAATAGGGACTACACACCAAGTATAAAACATATTAGAAATAAAACATAAAATAAGAATTTACTCACCGGTAATTCTATTTCTCATAGTCCGTAGTGGATGCTGGGAACTCCGTAAGGACCATGGGGAATAGCGGGCTCCGAAGGAGGCTGGGCACTCTAGAAAGATTTATGACTACCTGGTGTGCACTGGCTCCTCCCACTATGACCCTCCTCCAAGCCTCAGTTAGGACACTGTGCCCGGACGAGCAGACATAATAAGGAAGGATTTAGAATCCCGGGTAAGACTCTTACCAGCCACACCAATCACACCGTACAACTCGTGATACTATATCCAGTTTGACAGTATGAAAACAACTGAGCCTCTCAACAGATGGCTCAACAATAACCCTTTAGTTAACAATAACTATTTACAAGTATTGCAGACAATCCGCACTTGGGATGGGCGCCCAGCATCCACTACGGACTATGAGAAATAGAATTACCGGTGAGTAAATTCTTATTTTCTCTAACGTCCTAGTGCATGCTGGGAACTCCGTAAGGACCATGGGGATTATACCAAAGCTCCCAAACGGGCGGGAGAGTGCGGATGACTCTGCAGCACCGAATGAGAGAACTCCAGGTCCTCCTCAGCCAGGGTATCAAATTTGTAGAATTTTGCAAACGTGTTTGCCCCTGACCAAGTAGCTGCTCGGCAAAGTTGTAAAGCCGAGACCCCTCGGGCAGCCGCCCAAGATGAGCCCACCTTCCTTGTGGAATGGGCATTTACAGATTTTGGCTGTGGTATGCCTGCCACAGAATGTGCAAGCTGAATTGTACTACAAATCCAGCGAGCAATAGACTGCTTAGAAGCAGGAGCACCCAGCTTGTTGGGTGCATACAGGATAAACAGCGAGTCAGATTTTCTGACTCCAGCCGTCCTGGAAACATATATTTTTCAGGGCCCTGACAACGTCTAGCAACTTGGAGTCCTCCAAATCCTTAGTAGCCGCAGGCACCACAATAGGCTGGTTCAGGTGAAACGCTGACACCACCTTAGGGAGAAACTGGGGACGAGTCCTCAATTCTGCCCTATCCATATGGAAAATCAGATAAGGGCTTTTACATGATAAAGCCGCCAATTCTGACACTCGCCTGGCTGAAGCCAGGGCCAATAACATGACCACTTTCCACGTGAGATATTTCAGATCCACGGTTTTTAGTGGCTCAAACCAATGTGATTTTAAGAAAACTCAACACCACGTTGAGATCCCAAGGTGCCACAGGGGGCACAAACGGGGGCTGAATATGCAGCACTCCTTTCACAATGCCTGAACTTCAGGTACTGAAGCTAATTCTTTTTGAAAGAAAATCGACAGAGCCGAGATCTGTACTTTAATGGAGCCTAGACTTAGGCCCATATTCGCTCCTGCTTGCAGGAAATGTAGAAATCGACCTAGTGGAAATTCCTCTGTTGGGGCCTTTTTGGCCTCGCACGATGCAACATATTCCCGCCACATGCAGTGATAATGCTTTGCCGTAACATCTTTCCTGGCTTTAATAAGCGCAGGAATGACTTCTTCCGGAATACCCTTTTCCTTCAGGATCTGGCGCTCAATCGCCATGCCGTCAAACGCAGCCGCTGTAAGTCTTGGAACAGACAGGGCCCCTGCTGAAGCAGGTCCTGTCTGAGCGGCAGAGGCCATGGGTCCTCTGATATCATTTCCTGAAGTTCCGGGTACCAAGCCCTTCTTGGCCAATCCGGAACCACGAGTATCGTTCTTACTCCTCGCCATCTTATTATTCTCAGTACCTTTGGTATGAGAGGCAGAGTAGGGAACACATAAACCGACTGGTACACCCACGGTGTCACTAGAGCGTCCACAGCTATCGCCTGAGGGTCCCTTGACCTGGCGCAATATCTCTTTAGCTTTTTGTTGAGGCGGGACGCCATCATGTCCACCTGTGGCCTTTCCCAACGGTTTACCAACAGCAGGAAGACTTCTGGATGAAGTCCCCACTCTCCCGGGTGTAGGTCGTGTCTGCTGAGGAAGTCTGCATCCCAGTTGTCCACTCCCGGAATGAACACTGCTGACAGTGCTAGTACGTGATTTTCCGCCCATCGGAGAATCCTTGTGGCTTCTGCCATTGCCATCCTGCTTCTTGTGCCGCCCTGTCGGGTCACATGGGCGACTGCCGTGATGTTGTCTGACTGTATCAGTACCGGCTGGTTTTGAAGCAGGGGTCTTGCCTGACTTAGGGCATTGTAAATGGCCCTCAGTTCCAGAATTTATATGTAGGGAAGTCTCCTGACTTGACCATAGGCCCTGGAAGTTTCTTCCCTGTGTGACTGCTCCCCAGCCTTGAAGGCTGGCATCCGAGGTCACCAGGACCCAGTCCTGTATGCCGAAACTGCGGCCCTCTAGAAGATGAGCACCCTGCAGCCACCACAGTAGAGACACCCTGGTCCTTGGAGACAGGATTATCATTTGATGCATTTGAAGATGCGATCCCGACCACTTATCTAAGAGGTCTCACGGGAAGGTCCTCGCATGGAACCTGCCGAATGGAATAGCTTCGTATGAAGCCACCATTTTTCCCAGGACTCGTGTGCAACGATGCACCGATACCCTTTTTGGTTTTAGGAGGTCTCTGACTAGAGATGACAGCTCCTTGGCTTTCTCCTACGGGAGAAACACTTTTTTCTGTTCTGTGTCCAAAATCATCCCCAGGAACAGTAAGCGAGTGGAAGGAACCAGCTGTGACTTTGGAATGTTCAGAATCCAGCCATGCTGTTGTAGCACCTCCTGAGATAGTGCTACTCCGACCAGTAACTGCTCCCTGGACCTTGCCTTTATAAGGAGATCATCCAAGTATGGGATAAATAAAAACTCCCTTTTTTGAAGGAGTATCATCATTTTTGCCATTACCTTGGTAAACACCCTCGGTGCCGTGGACAGTCCAAACGGTAGTGTCTGGAATTGGTAATGGCAATCCTGTACCACAATCTGAGGTACTCCTGGTGAGGAAGGTAAATAGGGACATGCAGGTAAGCATCCTTGATGTCCAGGGATACCATGTAATCCCCCTCGTCCAGGCTTGCAATAACCGCCCTGAGCGATTCCATCTTGAACTTTGTTATGTAAGTGTTCAAGGATTTCCATTTTAAAATGGGTCTCACCGAACCGGCTGGTTTCGGTACCACAAACAGTGTGGAATAGTAACCCTGTCCTTGTTGAAGTAGGGGCACCTTGACTATCACCTGCTGGGAATACAGCTTGTGAATTGCCTCTAGCACAGCCTCCCTGCCTAAGGGAGTTGTCGGCAAGGCAGATTTGAGTAAACGGCGGGGGGGAGACGCCTCGACTTCCAGCTTGTACCCCTGAGATACTACTTGAAGGCTCCAGGGATCCACCTGTGAGCGAGCCCACTGATCGCTGAAATTTTTGAGGCGGCCCCCCACCGTACCTGGCTACGCCTGTGGAGCCCCCGCGTCATGCGGTGGACTCAGAGGAAGCAGGGGAAGAATTTTGATTCTGGGGACTGGCTGCTGGTGCAGCTTTTTCCCTCTTCCCTCGTTTGACCCGCCTGCTTTTTTGAAGCCGAAAGGACTGTACCTGATAATACAGTGCGTTTCTTAGGCTGTGAGGAAACCTGAGGTAAAATATTTTCATCCCAGCTGTTGCTGTGGATACGAGGTCCCAGAGACCATCCCCAACCAATTCCTCATCCTTATAAGGCTCTATGTGCCTTTTAAAGTCAGCATCACCTGTCCAGTGTCGGGTCTCCAATACCCTCCTGACAGAATGGACATTGCAATAATTCAGGATGCCAGCCGGCAAAATATTCCTCTGTGCATCCCTCATATATAAGACGACGTCTTATGTTCGCAAAATAGTATCCCTGTTTGAAAGGGGTACAGACCACGCTGCAGCAGTCTGCAGGTCTCAGTCTAGTACCTGAGTGTGTAATTACAGACTTCAGGATAGCCTCCTGCTATTTATCAGCAGGTAACTTCAAAGTTCCGTATCCTAAGATGGCAGTGCCACCTTGACAAACGTGTGAGCTCCTTATCCACCCTAGGGGATATCTCCCAGCGTAACTTATCCTCTGGCGGGAAAGGGTACGCCATCAGTAACTTGTTAGAAATTACCAGTTTCTTATCGGGGAAACCCACGCTTTTTCACACTTCATTCACTCATTTGATGGGGGAACAAAACACTGCCTGCTTTTTCTCCCCACACATAAAACCCTTTGTTTTTAGTGGTACTTGGGTTAATGTCAGAAATGTGTAACACATTTTATATTGCCGGGATCATGTAACGGATGTTCCTAGTGGATTGTGTATATGTCTCAACCTCGTCGACACTGGAGTCAGACTACGTGTCGACATCTGTGTCTGCCATCTGAGGGAGCGTTGATGGCCTTTGAGACGTCTGGGCAGGCGCGGGCTGAGAAGCCGGCTGTCCCATAGCTGTTACGTCATCCAGCCTTTTATGTAAGGAGTTGACACTGTCGGTTAATACCTTCCACCTATCCATCCACTCTGGTGTCGGCCCACAGGGGCGACATCTCATTTATCGGCATCTGCTCCGCCTCCACATAAGTCTCCTCATCAAACCTGTCGACACAGCCGTACCGACACACCGCACACACACAAGGAATGCTCCAATGAGGACAGGACCCACAAAAGCCCTTTGGGGGGACAGAGTGAGAGTATGCCAGCACACACCAGAGCGCCATATAATGCAGGGACTAACTGAGTTATGTCCCCTATAGCTGCTTTTATATAATTTATACTGCGCCTAAATTTAGTGCCCCCCTCTCTGTTTTAACCCTGTTCTGTAGTGTAGACTGCAGGGGAGAGCCAGGGAGCTTCCCTCCAACGGAGCTGTGAGGGAAAAATGGCGCCAGTGTGCTGAGGAGATAGGCTCCGCCCCTTTTTCGCGGCCTTTTCTCCCGCATTTTTATGGAATCTGGCAGGGGTTAATATACATCCATATAGCCCTGGGGGTTATATGTGATGTATTTTTGCCAGCCAAGGTATTTATATTGCTGCTCAGGGCGCCCCCCCCCAGCGCCCTGCACCCTCAGTGACCGGAGTGTGTGGTGTGCATGAGGAGCAATGGCGCACAGCTGCAGTGCTGTGCGCTACCTTGGTGAAGACTGATGTCTTCTGCCGCCGTTTTTCCGGACCTCTTCTTGCTTCTGGCTCTGTAAGGGGGACGGCGGCGCGGCTCCGGGACCGAACACCAAGGACTGGGCCTGCGGTCGATCCCTCTGGAGCTAATGGTGTCCAGTAGCCTAAGAAGCCCAATCCGGCTGCAAGCAGGCGAGTTCGTTTCTTCTCCCCTTAGTCCCTCGCTGCAGTGAGCCTGTTGCCAGCAGGTCTCACTGAAAATAAAAAACCTAAATCTATACTTTCTTTCTAAGGGCTCAGGAGAGCCCCTAGTGTGCATCCAACCTCGGCCGGGCACAAGATCTAACTGAGGCTTGGAGGAGGGTCATAGTGGGAGGAGCCAGTGCACACCAGGTAGTCATAAATCTTTCTAGAGTGCCCAGCCTCCTTCGGAGCCCGCTATTCCCCATGGTCCTTACGGAGTTCCCAGCATCCACTAGGACGTTAGAGAAATAAAAGCTAAGAGTAAAGAAACGTGCCGTCACTCCAAGGCACACAAAAAAGAGTGAAGTACTGCTGGAGGTGAGAGGAGTCAGCTTTTAGTGTTCTTGTGCCTAAACCTCGATAACACTACTTGAACCCAGAGGCAATAACGCAGCATCCCCCAGAGGCCCCAGATGGATGAAAGTGGAATTAATTAAAGTGATAGCCATAAAGTGGTAAAAAGTTGGACTGTGATTCATTTTACACAGTTATTTTCAGGTGTGTGTGTGTGTGTGTTGCACATTTGCATTACTAAATATGTTTGGTTTGAGAATGAGCCTCATACTAGTCAATGTGCTTTCCAGGAACTTAAAACAAAACGGAGATACTCCACAAAAAGCAGATCTAGAATTTTAAGAAAAGGCTTTGCTGATTAGTTGGAGCAACACTGCCATCTGGTGGAAGAGTTGTGTGTCTATGAAATGCATAATTTATACCTTATTTATTTACACATTTATTTCAGTGATTCTCAAACATTTTTGAAAAACGACCCCCTAGAGCAGAGCTGGCCAAACCAGTCCTCGAGATCTACCAACAGTTCACATTTTCC